>NW_027505311.1:0-216036 GCF_021521415.1 Bidens hawaiensis | reverse complement strand
TGGTTTGCCCAATCTTGAGGCATTTTTTTCTTTTTTTTTAAATAGTGTTTCAAACTCCCACTAGTTTGCTAATGGGAGTAGTCAAGGGTTAAGAAAAGATGCTTTACTATTCAAGGCCCCCCCCCCCAACAACAACAACACACACACACTCTTTATTTGCCTTCTCACACTGTCTGACCATTCATAGCGAACTTGTTCGCCGTCCAC
This sequence comes from Bidens hawaiensis, assembly GCF_021521415.1. Taxonomy (NCBI): domain Eukaryota; kingdom Viridiplantae; phylum Streptophyta; class Magnoliopsida; order Asterales; family Asteraceae; genus Bidens; species Bidens hawaiensis. The sequence goes on along the minus strand of NW_027505311.1, from coordinate 215,829 downwards.
AATCGATGTATGATCTAAAACGTGTATTGACCTACTGGATTATGTCAATCTTTCACATCGTCTTCCATCTAAGGTATTTAACCAGGGATAACCTCTTGCACATTAATCATCATAAGCACGCTTCGTATTCCTTTGGTGGTTATATCAAACTTATCACACCCTTAAGATAATTGAAAAAAAAAGTGGCTGGTAAACTAATTATATTATCATACATATCCACTCATAGCAAAATAAACATGAATCATATATTACAAAAATGTTGAAGTGTACAAACAAAATTCTACTTTCGTAAGGAATGGTATGTAACGAAGATCACTACCCATTTTATGAGAAGTTTAAAGAGCTGATTATTACTCGATTAGTGAAACGAGTGTGTATTTAGAAATAAGTAAGAAGTTATGGTGGTCCCGTAAATGTGGCCCTATTGAGAAGTTTAGTATCGAAGTAACCTCTTAACGGATGCCGATAAGTGAAGGTATAAAGAAAAGATTTTCCGGAGGACCATTGTTGTAAGTATTGAAGAGTATAAAATGACTTTGCTTGCTGCAACTTCAAGTTATCATGATAATCTGCAAGCAAGTCTTCGGTGCGACTGAGTCTTCAACGCGCTTCATCATCATCATCGTTCCATATTCTAACTCAAAAGGTGCAATCTAACCTAATTGATGCTTATTCTATACATTATTTACGTATCTTGTGTGATCATCCGTAGCTACCTCAAATTTGAGTTTCTAATTAGCTTCGCGATCCTAAATCACTCGATCGCCTGATCAAAATATGTTAATCGGAGAAATATGATCCTGTGTTACGCATGTTACTCTAATTTCAGTACTATTCTAGAGCTAATTTGTTATTAGGTTATGATATTTAATAGTTCCCAAATTTGATAGTTGAAAACTAGGGTTTGAAATAATTGGTTAAATCAGAAACGTGACTGATAATCTGATCCTTTATTTTAGTGTTATTTTAGAGCTACTTTGTTATTAAGTTATTATGGTATTTAATTGTTCAGGAATTTGACAGCTGAAAACTAGGACTTGAATAGTTTGAATAAATCAGAAACATGAGTGATAATCTGACCCTTTAGTTTAGTATTATTTTAGAGCTACTAGACTATTATATTTAATCGTTTCCAAATTTAACCGTTGAAAACTAGGGTTTGAGTGTTTTGATTAGATTAGAAACATGAGTGATAACTGACCCTTCATTTTACTATTTTTTTAAAGCTACTATACTAAAAAGTTTTTAATCATTCTCAAATTTGACAGTTGAAAACTAGTGTTTTGAAGATCTGATTAAACCAGAAACATGAGCGATAATCTGATGGACAAGTTAACGCTCTTGGTGAGCGCCTCAAGATTGGTGGATCTGAGGTGGGCCAGAAGATTTCTGCAGGGATGAGCTCGATGAGTTTCAAGATGAAAGAGTTCTTTCAGGGTCCAATCAAGCTGATAATCTTGTGGAGAAGCAACTGCAGAAACCCTAGATGAGCCTGACTGGGCCACAAACCTTGAACTGTGTGACATGATTAACAATGAAAGGGTGAGTAGCATTGACATGATTCGTGCCATCAAGAACGAATAATGCTGAAGAACGCAAGGGTTCAGTACTTGACTCTTGTGTTGCTTGAGACTGTAGTCAAGAACTGTGAGAAGGCTTTTTCTGAAGTGGCTGCAGAGAGAGTGCTTGATGAGATGGTTAAAATTATTGATGATCCACAAACCGTTGTTAATAACTGTAATAAGGCCTAATTTTGATTGAAGCTTGGGGTGAGTCTACTGAGGAGCTTCGATATTTGCCTGTTTATGAGGAGACATACAAGGTATTCATAGGACCTATGTTTGTATCTTGTTTTGGTCATTATATTCATTGAAAATTAATGATGAAACAACAACTGACAGTTATTAAGTGATTATAGTTATAATTCCAAGGGCAAATTTCATAAAAAATCAACATACTTTCTGTTTATTTCTCACAAAAGTCGCTCAACTAGTTTTTTTTTTGCACATTAAATTACCCTTACAATGTTAACTTTGAACAAAATCGTGAATTCCTTTTTAGAACAATTTTAAACCGGTACATCCAAATGTTTTTAATAAACAGCTAGGAATAAAAATATAAGTCGCGTAAGAAAAAAACGCTAAACACGTAAGGAAGACAGCCGGATGTATCGGTTTCAAGGAGAAAGTTTACCATTTTGGTCATGTTTAATTGCATTGGACTTTAATGTGCAAAAGGTTGTTAAGGGACTTTTGTGAGAAAAAAAACAGAAAATATGTTGGGTTTTTATGATATTTACCCTAATTTTAGAAACGAAATAATCAATTAGTTTAATATAAATGCTCCTTTGTTATTTGTATATGTTATATAAATACACGTTAACAATTATGAAATGATAAATGTAATAAAGTGGAAATTTACCTCTTAAAGTTGAAAATATTGTATTAATTATACTTGTTTTGTGATTGGGTGATTATGGAAGTGAGAAATACAAAATAGATTGTATAACAGTTTTATACGGTTTCTTAATATACTTCGTTACTTAAAAAAACTTATGATAAGATATCAAAAAGTTCAGTCTTTGTTTCATGTTGAACACCTTGAATATATCTTTTTAATGATGCAATTGTTTAAATGAAACACTATATTTTGTTGTTTATTTAAAAAACCATAAAACATAAAAAAAACATTATTTTAGGATATGTTGTTGTCATAATTATTTATATGTAAAGATTTGATAAGATTTAAGTTTTCTAATATAATCGTGTAATACAGAGTTTGAAATCAAGAGGTGTACGATTTCCGGGTCGTGATTCTGAAAGTCTGGCTCCTATATTCACCCCGCCTCGTTCAATTCCAGCTCCAGAAGTATATCCTGTTCCTCCACAGAATGTTCATCAAGAGATTCCGGTTCCTGTGCAACAATTGTCAGCTGAACAAACAAAAGAAGCCTTTGATGTTGCAAGGAACAGTCTTGAGCTTTTGTCAACTGTTTTATCATCTTCACCTCAACAGGATGCTTTACAGGTATTATGCTAGTTTGTTATATTCAAAGATTCATCATAAATTAATTACTTATAACGTGCTAGTTTTTTAACTTTAAGCAAACAAACGATCAAATACGAACAATTAAACAAATGGGGTTTTCTTATTCATGTTTGTTCGTTAGAAATGAACATCTCCGTGTACGTTTATGTTTGTGACTTTGTTCCTTAACAATAAAAAAGAATGGTTCACGTAAGTAAAGGAACGTCCATGATTAAACATAGATGAGCGATTTGTAGCTAAGTAATGTGAAGAACAATGTGTTGTGCATGACAAGTTATTAAAACTGTAATGCGCCAAAAAAAAATTAAATGAATATATTAAGGAACGTAAACAAATGTAAATAAATGAACATAAAATATTTTAAAGGAACAAACATAAAAAATTTAATGAACATAAAGAACGAAAGAGACGCGTATCGTTTAACTAAATGAACAAAGTTTTTTGTTCATAAACGAACTTCCCGCTCACGAGCTGTCTAGTGTTATTAATGCATTTCTACATTATTGAACTATCTTAGATTATGATTTTAATAAGATTGTTTCTCACAATTAGTGCATTATATCGCTGCAACATACTTATCAGCATATTTGGTGAACATGGCATCATTGTTGCCATGTCAGCTGATCTGGTCTGTCACTTGCTGATGTTGAAATTAAGTAAAAATTATTTTTTACTAAGTTTTGATCTAACTTTTTATATGTCTTAAATTTACAGGATGACTTGACCTCGACACTCGTGCAGCAATGTCGGCAGTCCCAGCTAACGGTTCAGAGAATAGTGGAGACAAGCGGAGATGATGAAGCCCTGCTGTTTGAGGCGTTGAGTGTTAATGATGAGCTCCAGAAGGTTCTATCCAAGTATGAAGAAATGAATAAACCGAGTCAGGTGCACCGTGAGCCAGAACCAGCTATGATAGCTGTGGCTGCTGAGCCAGATGAAACCGCCACACGTCGGAAAGAAGAGTCGTTGATCAGAAAGCCGGCTGGGTCACGAGGCAACAGCCAAAATGATGATATGATGGATGATCTTGATGAGATGATATTTGGGAAGAAAAGTGGGAGCCCATCTGAATCCAAAAAGGATAAGTCTTCCAAAGATGATCTTATTAGTTTTTAGGGTTTCATAGTTTATCAAGTTGCTACTCAGATTGTGATAAACATGAATTTATACTCTTTGTGGTCTTGCTTTATTTTTATTTTTAACTTTTGTGGTGTGGGGAGATTATATTTGGAGCTTTACCATTGTTTTCTACATGCATCTGTGACTCTGTGTTAACGGTTAATTTGGTTATGGGTCTGTTAATTTGATTTTCTGACACGTTATGACATTGACAATGAGATGCATTTAAAAAGGGCAATAATTAGAAAAATAACTCCAACGAAATCTGTTGAGCCTTTTTAACAAAGTCGGATTTTTTTGTGTGAACTTGTGGTGTGCAAATTCCATTAGGAATTCGGTAAATGATCATCTTGTATTCTTGATTAACTTGTTTAGTGAAATTGTTCGTTATTCTATTTCTATATTGTAATCAAAAATACATGTGTGAATGATATACAATATCTTGATGTTGATTAACTTCAGTTCTTAAATATTTATTGTTCAAATACGATGTCTTGATGATGAAGCAGTATATATATCCAATCAATTTAATAGATAATTATGCTGCATAACAAGTACACTGCCTACATTCAATTCGCTTAATTAAGAGAAATGCAGAAGATTTTAGGCTCTTTTTGTTTTTTATTACATGTGGGTCCCACATGTAATCAAGTTTTTAAGTTTTTTTTAATGTTATTTAAACTTTAAATACAACGATACACTAGGTATTTTAAAATGATCAAATCATTTTAGTTGAGTTTGTACATTTTAGAAGTAATGTAGTGAGTTCATTCTCATCAACATATTTTTGTTATTTCCACTTTGATGGATGGTAAGATGGCGAGAGTATTAAATAAGATGTCAGTGCCCCCCCCCCCCCCCCCAAAAAAAAAAAACAATGTGTAAATATTTAATCATTCAATAAAAATGTATTTTAAAATGAGAAAATTACATACCAATTTTTTTTAAAATAAACACTTAAATTTAGCCTCCAACCCCAATAGGCATTCCTTAGCCGCCACTCTTTGGACTCTGAAGATCATGAAAAGTGACTTCAGACCAATCAGAAACAGCCATATGTCTAAAGCCGGTTAAAGTTAGCCTGCAAGTCTTAGCCGCCTCGATGTAGCCATTTTCAGAGTCCAAAGAGTGGCAGCTAAGACTTCCATATTTTAGCCGTCTTGAGGTACGTAGCAAAACCCGATTGGCTAAATTTGAATGTATACTGAGGTTACATACTAAATTTTGGTGTCTGTGTTAGTCAAACTTGATTATTTATGTAAATTTTCCTTTTAAAATACTGTAAAATCCATTCCAAGAACCGTTGATGATGCTATTGACGAGTAAACAATAAGGAGAATTCGTGTAATTTGTGATAGCTATGGATTAAAAATGCAATACTATAACTTTTACACTATGGAGACCACTTGTGTTAAACCGCCGTCAACAAATTCCGAAACCCTACTGAAGAAACACTAACCGAACCCCGGGCAGGTTACTGGTAACCTGGGGGTTGGAGAGATGTTTCCCACGAGGGGTTAGACCCTTGGAAGATGGTTCTTCTGATAACCTGCAAAACAGACACCGTGAGCTCGTCACTGAAAAGGGGGGGTTCCTCCTTGTGACCACCCTCCGGCGTGAGAATCAGACTAGATTGCTCTTTAAATATAAAAGTATATTAAGAGATTGCTAGAGCAGATATCAGGTATAATATGATGATAATGTAGTAAGATATGATAAGATAAGATGATCATACCATTTGTGGTATTTATAGCCGAAGGTAGGTTTCCAAGGGGTTTAGCCGGCCCAACACGCTACCAACTGTAACCTATGCACGTGCCCTGCCTGTGAGTGGTGGATAGGTAGCGGCTGACACAGAGCAGGCGTGTCGTGCACTCTTCCTCTTCCACCAACTACAGGCTAGGCACGTGGTATGGCAGGAGTTGGTGGGTAGGCGGCGGCTATTGGTCACAGTGCTGTGGCGTGCTGTCTGCCATGCTGCTGTCAGTGAGCTGTCGCATCTCTGATCAGATCTTTTGTCCATACCTCGTCAGGTACAGTAAAAGATCCTTCAGTATACGGACTGGCTTATTTGGGCGGGAGTATTCCCCCTCCCGCCTCTGTGCGGGATTGCTCCCGGCTTGGCTCATTCCTTCAGGTGACACTGAACGATTGAGAGCTAAGTGCCTTGTGCGTGTAGCCATGCTGCGCGGGTGGCCTTCCCTCATGGCTTGTATCCGAGGCTGCGGGAACAGGCGGAGTCCTTCACCATGGGAGGCATTTCCTGCGGGACCAGCTTGCATACTGCGCGTAAGGACGTCACTTCTCTGAGCATGGTTGGTCCTGCGGATCCAGTTGGTCTCTGCGCAGACGTCCCTGTTTAAGGTGAGTCCTGCGGGTCCAACTGGGCTCTGCTGGGACCTACCTCTTCAAGTCCCCCCAGTCCAATGTTCTTCTCATGAGTGTTTAATGAAGTGAGGTGAACTTTTGGACTTGAGCAAAGGGTTTTGAAAAGGGGTTTTGTAAGGTTTTCCATGGGGATTCTTTCCGCGGAAGTCCTTGTCACTTGCAGAAATGCCCGAGTTTCCTGCTTGGTCTTTGGGTATGATGCGGGTAGGTCTGTAACCTCCTCGTAAGTCAGGAGCATTGAGTCCCAGTTGTATGTATTTTCCATGAGGTTTTGGTAGTTTTGAACATAGTGATCAATTATGTTAAGACCACCAATTCCATCCTGGAGCTTCAAACAACGTAGTTCTCGATGTTCCCGCTATGCGGGGATGCTATTTCCGTTTCCGCAAGCATTGCCCAGAAGATCTTTCTTGGTTTCAATTCCCAGCGGAGCGCTAGGTATGTGAAGGGTTTCGCCTTAACACTGTACCTGCGCTCGTCTTACGGTTACTTTACTTTCAAGGTATTCCTGGCGTCAATTCCCTGCGGGTGCTAGGTATGTGAAGGGTTTTGCCTTAACACTGTACCCGCATCCGTCTTACGGTTACTTGTTCACCAAGGTTCTTGGCTTCAATTCCCTGCAGGTGCTAGGTATGTGAAGGGTTTTGCCTTAACACTGTACCCGCAGCCGGCTTACGGTTACTTGTTTGCCAAGGTTTATTTGGCTTCAATTCCCTGCGGGTGCTAGGTATGTGAAGGGTTTTGCCTTTACACTGTACCCGCATCCGTCTTACGGTTACTTGCTTGCCAAGGTTTATTTGGCTTCAATTCCCTGCGGGTGCTAGGTATGTGAAGGGTTTTGCCTTTACACTGTACCCGCATCCGTCTTACGGTTACTTGCTTGCCAAGGGGTAAGGGGTATTTTCCCGCTTACTTTTTAATACTTTCGAAGTTTGAATTTTGAAATTCGAAGAGTTGGTGAAAAGATAAACCTCTGAAACGTCGTGCGACGGTTTCTTCTGACTGTGTCAGGACGTGCAGGAAGTTATGGTGACGTGACAGAACATGGTCATTCCAGTCGCTTTTTCAGGCGCGTGGGAGCGATTTTTCGGGCGCGTGGCCGCGAAATTACTGGCACACGTCCTTTCAACAGCTGTTGCCAGCTTGCTTTTTGCCACGTGTCATAGTTTCATTGCACATTTGATTTCTCTCTCCTCCGCATTAAATTCACCGCATTAATTGCGATTACTATATAAAGGGGGAGAGGGTTATTTGCAATTCACACTTTCCACTTTCATCTCTTCTTCTCAAGTAATTTCCGGCGAATTTTTCTGTTCAGTAAAGCTTTACCCTGAAATCTCTTTTCATCTTTCTTTCACCATGTCTTCTCATGATGCTGATGACCAGAAGACTGCTGGCGAATGCCAGTGCTCTCTTCCTGTCGATCTGTACCAGTATATCGTCAGGAAGTTCATGCTCGAGTCTCTCGAGCCTGAGTTTCCTGAACCCCACCATACTGTGTACGATGCCCCTAGTGGCAAGATCGGGGTTTATGCTGCATTCTTTGTCTACGGGAACCTTAGGTTTCCGTTGACAAAGTTTGTGTACCGTGTCCTAGAGAGGCACGGTGTGCACCTGACAGAGGTGCACCCCATGGCCATTGCCAAGGTCCGGCACTTTGAGTGGGTGTGCCGGATACTGGGCCTTGAGCCCCTCGTTGATCGCCTGATGACCTTCTATACATGGAGGTGCATCCAAGGGTGGTACACTCTTACAACCCGTATCAAGGGTTTAAAGATTTGTACCACCGAGCGGAGTCTTCGCTCATGGAGAAGAGAGTTCTTCTTCATATCCGCTCGCGCCATCCCCATCGCCATGAAGTTCAAGAATGGCCAGGCGCTTCCGAACCTTCCCGCCCTCAACTACGAGGAGGCGGAATGGTTCTCGAAGATTTCCCGGGTCCAGTCCCCGGTTTTCCGTTTTCCGGAGTCGGCGATGGTGATGTTGGGGATGAGCCGGGTGTGGAAGGCGGCGAATGCGGATAAGGTTCCGATCGTCCTTGAATATGGTTCGAACTCTGTCCCTTATGGTACGTCTTGTTTCATTTTGCTGACTTCGATTTTTACTAACTTTCTTGTTGATTTCAGAGGGGAACGATCTTCAGTCGCTCCTGAACCCGCGGGAGGAAGATGGTCCCGCGCGGATGGGTACTCGTGCTCTGGACGAGAACGAGTTGCCCATCTTAGAGCAGACCGCGGGTCGGTTCGTGGAGGTTTACCCGCCAGGCCAAGAGATCCTGAGCCACCGACGGCCAGGTAAGCCTATCTTCTACCCTGAACCTCTCAATGCTGTGCCTGCTGCTGGAGTTCATGACATTTCTTCTTCTGAGGAATCCGCAGAAGGTCCTCCACTGGTGCGGAAGAAAAAGGCTGCCGTCGGGAAGGGCAAGGAGAAGGTGGCCTCTACGGCCGACCCGGTAATCCTATCTGACTCGGAGTCAGATAATGCAGAGGTGGCGGGGAAGCCCGGTGGTGAGGAGACCACCGCTCCGGAGGCTGCAGGTGTTACCTCCGGGGAGGCAGCGACGACGACGGTTACCGGTGTCAAGAGGCCGGCTCCATCGGGTTCGCCCCCGCTCGTCCGTGCGTTCAAGCTCAAGAAACCCCGTGAGTACCCCCATAATTCTTGTCTAGATTTGTTGTTTCAAATAAATTTTTCTAACACTTTTGCTTGTGCAGGTGTGGATGTTGACGCATTCCAGGGTGGAGTTGGAGCAAGTATTCCCCCGCCAATGACGGTAGGCTCGGTCAGCCTTCCCGAGGCGTCGACCCAGGCGTCTACGCCTGCTTCCGCTGGTTCCAGCCTTCCTAAGGCTGTTCCAGCTGAGAAGGTGTCTCCGCCGGCCGTGAGTGCAATTTTTACAGCATCTTTCACGGAGCCGGCGGTTACTGTTGCTGAGAAGGTGGCGCCAAACATGGCTACCACAGCGGCTGCCACTATACCTGCGCCACCGCCACCGACGGCCGGACCATCAGGTATGCGCCAGGCTTCCCGCCGATCTATGCCACCTTCCCGTCTGCTTGACCTGTTGGATGGATTTCCTTTAGGTTCAGGTGATGGGTTTGGCGGCTATCGGCCTGTTATTGACCCTACAGGTACGTAGGGTTATTTTTTTCCCTTATATATTTTTATCATCTTTTCCTAACTGCCTTTGTTTCTTTTGCAGTGTCGGATTCCAATGAAGTGTATGTTCCAAGATGGAACATACGCCGAGGAACAACCCTTCGCACCCCTGTGGAGTGCGTGGACTGGGCTCGCCACGCTGCTCCTCCTGGTGCGTTGGGGGAAGCCATGGCTAGCTACCAAGAGGGTAGGCTAACCAATGAGCTTCGGGTTCTCCAGGCCCGGACGCAGCCCCGCGTCGAGCTGCTTTGTCGTGAAAACGACAAGTTAAAAGCAGCTCGCGCCAAAGATGTATCTGAAGCGCGGGCTCTTCGGGAGGAGAACCGGCAGTTGGCCGCTGCCGCAGCCGAGAAGGAGAAGGCATTCAAGGCCCTCGAGGTTGAAGTCCAGGCGCGACTCGAGGCCCGCTCCAAGGCTGCCCAAGCTGTGAATGAACAGCTTCGGCTGGCCAAGGAGACTGCGCGAAACTCAACTGAGAGGGCTGCCAAGGCTGAAGCTGTTGCTGAGCCACTTCGCGAAGAGAATGAGCAGCTTAAATGCAAATTAAAGGCTCTTCAGCATGCTCATGATGCCTTGGCAATGGAAGACGCCAAGAAGCTGCAAGAGATTCTTGACCAGAGGGGGGTGCTTGACCAAACCGAGCGGAAGCTTAAGGGCGTCGAAGAGGCTGCCGCAAAGGAAGTATTACTTGCCAATCTGAACCAAAGCGAAGCCGAACGCGCCCGTGACGAAGTGCAAGCTACCCTCCAATGGCTACTTCGAGAAGCGTTGCCTCAGGTATCCTCTTTTTTTTCTCTCTTTTCTACTTGTAATTAGAAAATGTTCTAACTTGTAATTTTCTTTTGTAGGTTGTGCGTCGGGTCCTTTCAGAGACCTCTTACGACGATGCAATGAGCGCGGCCCTCAACGCTTCTCATGAGGATGGGGAGAAGACTGGTTTCCTGCTTGGTCTAGGGTTTGCTGAGAGAGGCTTTCCGCCCTCCAACTTCCCTTTATTCAATGTTAATACTGAAGTTGCTTATGACCAAGCTGTGAACCAGTATGCTGCCTTCCCGCATCCAGTGGTGGAGAAGGTGAATGAAGCTGCTGCTGCTGATGATGGGCTAAACATCCTTAAGGCTTTCCTTGGGCAGCCACGCTCAGACGGTGCTGGTCCAAGCGGAGGTGGCCCTGAAGCCTGATCCTGAAGATCTCTTCCCACCGTTAGGATAGACAGCTTTGTATAGATTTCTTTTAGGCGGGTAGTTACCCGGCTACTGTTGTAATACATCATTGAAATATTAATCTTTTTGCGTATAAGACTGTTATTTCCTTCTTTGGGTTCCTTGCTTTATAAACTTTATGACTTGCATACTTAGTTTAAATTAGCAATTTTCCAAGTGTTCAGAATAAGAACCTTTGAACGTGGTTGATAGTGGGTTAAAGTTTCGCTTCCTCCTTCGTGATTGTGCGGGTAGAACCGTCACTTGCACTTAGTAGGATGGCAGAACTTTACCCTTATCTGACCTGCGTGTAGGTTTCTCATCTTTTGAGGATAAGTTAACCTTTGAACGTGGTTGATAATAGGTGTGAAGTTTTGCTTCCTCTTTCGTGATTGTGCGGGTAGAACCGTCACTTGCACTTAGTAGGATGGCAGAACTTTACCCTTATCTGACCTGCGTGTAGGTTTTTCTCATCTTTTGAGGATAAGTTAACCTTTGAACGTGGTTGATAATAGGTGAAGTTTTGCTTCCTCTTTCGTGATTGTGCGGGTAGAACCGTCACTTGCACTTAGTAGGATGGCAGAACTTTACCCTTATCTGACCTGCGTGTAGGTTTTTCTCATCTTTTTAAGAATTTTGTTTTGAACCGTTCGTCGCGCGGTTGTCGATAGGTTAGTGTTCATTTTCGTTTCATGATTCATGCGGATAGACCGGCACTTTCATTTAATGGGATGAACTCTTTCAACTGACCTGCGTGAAGGTTTGCCACGTTATTGGGTTCGTGCGGGTAAGACCGCCTTCCCACGCGACGACTTCACGTAATGTGAATGTCGTCACCAGTGTTGGATAGTTTTAACCGTTCGACGCGCGGTTGTTGACAGGTTATTATTCAGTTTCCTTAATGATTCATGCGGATAGACCGGCACTTTCATTTTTGGGTGCTGAACTTTTTCCCCTTCAACTGAGCTGCGTGAAGGTTTGTCACGTTATTGGGTTCGTGCGGGTAGGACCGCCTTCCCATGCAATGACTTCACGTAATTATGCGGTGAAAACCGGCATATTAGTGTTCAGAAAAGTATAAATGTAAAATCATCAGCTTCGATATTCTTAAAGAGAATCATTTCCATTAGAAGTGGCTCTTGGCCTTCTCTTTACAAATTGGAATTGATTACATGCAAACTGTGTAATTGAACTCCCTTCCATGTTGGGATGGGAGTGCCATCGAGCCGATACGCACCTGGTTCGGGATCTCGTTCTTTACGCAGCATCGAGCCGATACGCACCTGCTAGGGCTTGGTTCTATACGCACTCGCCTGCCTAGCTTTTATTTCGCCACGAGGTGCGCGAGCGTCCCATCTCTGACGAATGTTTCGACCATGTCTTTTACGTCTATGCATTCTTCGGTGTTGTGGCCTTTTGTTCTGTGATAGTCACAGTACTTGCTCCGATCAGCATCGTGACGATGCCGGATTACTGGAGGCTTTGGCCATGGGAGCTCCTCAGTAGCAAATATGTCAGTGACGCTTTTGGTAAGTGGCGTCCACCTGGAGTTCCGGTGCGGCTTTACATTATCCCTTTCACCCAATCGGTGCTGTAAGCCGGATGAGGTGTCAAAGTTTACCCTTGACTGCCAAATGCCTTGCTTCCGTTTTTTGTTCAATCGGGCGGTGAGGACGTTGTCCTCTCTCGTCCTCTGGGTGTAAAGGTTTGTGTTCTGCGGAAGGTCTCTACCCAGTTGCTTCTCCGTTTCCGCATAGCGTTTGGCTGCTGTCATGATGCCATCCCATGTGGATGGCATTCCATCTTTACCCGTTAGGGTGCGGATAAGCTCTGGGTCTTGCGCGCCCTGGATGAAGGCTGCGCGAACAAGATCCTCGCTGATATTGCCCAAACTTAACTTCTTTGAGTTGAAGCGAGTGATGAAGTTTAGCAGAGATTCATCTTCTTCCCGTGTGCATTTGAGGATTGTCCATTGCTCCTCGGTATACTTTCGCTGCTGGCTGAAGTGTTGGCTAAACTTCTGCTGGAAGTCTGCCCAGTCGTAAATGTGGTTAACCGGTAAACGATCGAACCAAGCCCTAGCAGCCCCCACCAGCGTCATTTGGAACATGTAACACCACGTGGGTTCCGTCCAATTGCTAACGGTTGCCCCCGCTATGAACCTGTTCAAATGATCGTCTGGATCAGATATGCCGTCATATGTGCCTATGTTAGGCATTTGTTTAGCACTTTTCGGGGCGATTGCTTCAGCAATGTCCCTTGCAAATTTGGACGTTCCTGCATTTGTAACGTTTGGTCTGAACGTTTTAGAGAAGTCTCGTGGACCTCCATCTATGCTTTTTGGTTTGAAGGCTTGTCCAAAATGCCTTTTCGGTTGGGTTTCCGTTTCTTTACGCTTCCCTTTTGCCTTATGACGAGGGTTCGCGTCGGAGTCGGATTCCTCCGAGTCATCCTCCCAGTATTCGAATTCGTCGGCCTGTTGCACGGAACGCAAGCGTTCGTTCAACTCAGCCTGGAATTCCTTTTGTCGTGCCTCCGCCCATGCCTTGACTTCGTCGAGAGTCTGGCGGGGGAGTCTTCGTTTTTCAAACTGGGTATCGGTGGATCCCAGTAGGCGGTCATTTACTGCACTTGCCCCTGCTTTAGTAAGTGGGGTAGTGTTCGTAAAATTTACTTCACTTGCTCCGGCTTCGGTAGCCGAAACCCTACATAAACCCTGAAACCACCATTGGTGCCTTCTAGAAACACTACACAACCAACCGAAATGAACTCAATTCACCTATAGATTCATTTTAGGGTTTCAATTGAAGTCAATTAACACTCAGCAATGGCAAATACTTCCGGTTCCGGCTTCTTTAACTTTCCTCCATTCTCTTCTTCACCTTCACCCTCACCCTCACCGTCTCCGGCTGCTGATCCTAAATCATCTCCGGCGCAAAATGATACGAAGGCGTCTCCACGTGTCCGTAACGATAATCCGAGAACGACGTCAGCTGGATTCGATCCCGAGGCGTTGGAAAGAGGCGCTGAAGCTGTTAAGAAGATTGCCGCGTCTAAGGAACCTAAAAAGGTTTCTTACTTACTTGACTTAATATTTAAAACTAATATTTGAAATGATGATTTAATTTTAGGTTTATATGTTTTGAGTTTCATAATTTGTGTTTTTTTAGGTGTTTGAGTTGATGAAGAAGCAGGAAGAAACTCGGCAGGCGGATTTAGCTGCGAAAACGGCCGAGTTTAAGGCCATGCAGGCTCAGGCTGAAACTGTAAGCTTTGCCTCTGGTTTCAACTTGATTTATCATGCATGTTTTCAACAATTGTGTTTTACCTGTCACTTTAAGTGTATATGTTTTTAATTCGAAGTGTTTTATTTGCGAAACATAAGAATATCCTTTTGATATTAGTGTTTGGTGCTTCTTCTACAATGTGAAAATAGTCAAATGCAAGATAATAGTGTAGTTTTGTGAAATTACAGCTTCACTTATAAACGAAGATTGGCATTTTATCATTATTAATAATCATCAAACTAGGTCTTCAGTCTGTGCTATACACAGGTTAAATAAAGAACACGTTAAATAGTTAGTACTTAGTAATGAAGATTTAGGAATTATAAACCGGTGTTTTGTGATAACATATGATTGAAATAACGTATAAGTACTTAAAAGTATTAACACTTTTTTCTTATAATTAGTGTTAAACTACAGTTGTTTATAGTTATAATTAGTGTTACGAGTTATAATTGGATAATAGAAATGTGCCATGTAAACGGGCGAGCGGAAAAACACGCGTGTTCATGTAAACACTTTGTTTTGCATTATTTGAATGTTTTTGTTCATTTATAGGAGAGGCAAAGAGTGATATACGAGGAACAGAAAAAGCTAGCTCAACAACAAGCACAAAATAAATCTCAAATGGCTCGTTATGAGGATGAGTTAGCAAGGAAAAGAATGCAGGCAGAAAACGAGTATCAATCAATCAATCAATCATGCCCAGTGAAATCCCACCGACAGCAAAGCTATAAGTAGGGTCTGGGGAGGGTGGGATGTAGGCACACTGTACCTCTATCCAAAGGAATAAAGAGGTGGCTTCCAGAGAGACCCTCGGCTCTAAGTACATGTGTATGAAGCAAAATAAAGGAAATCAAAGTTTAACAGTTATATAAAAACTACTACTAATTATAATAATATTAATAATAAGTTCACAGTTTAACAGCTATATAAAAGCTAATAATAATTATAATAATAATAATAATATATGTAAGGGAAATACCATTATGGTATGTGACCTAAATAAGTAAAGTCTAAGCCCTAAGGTATTCAATTCTCTCTAAAAATCCTTAACTTTAATTCTACTTCTCCACGAATTCCTATCCTCAACCATGTCCTCGGAGAGGTTTAGGTCTATCAAATCATGCCTAATCCTCTCATCCCAAGAAATCAAGAGCTTGTAAAAATGCAAGAGGAGTCATCAATTAGGCAAGAGCAAGCCAGAAGAGCGACAGAAGAGCAAATTCAGGCACAAAAGAGACAAACAGATAGAGAGAGAGCTGATATTGACAGAGAAACATATAGGATTAAAGCCATGGCTAAAGCAGAAGCAAAAGCCCATGAAGCTAAATTGGCAGAAGATGTCAATAAACGTATGCTCATTGAACGTGCAAATGCAGAAAGAGAGAAATGGGTGTCTGCAATTAACACTACTTTTGAACACATCGGAGGTATGCACTTGTTTTATATTAAAGCATATGTATAGATGTGTGATATGAACCTAGAACTACTCAACGAATCGGGTCAGCCCATCTGACTCAGTTAGGGCAGTTCCAGATACCCATTTACCTTAATCAGTTACCTAAACTTGGAGCGGTTTTACTTTCTTTATTTTTATAGTACCTTGGATGTAGATTAGGGTGCAGGTTTGAAATATTTTAGTTTATCTTTGTAATCTGAAATCTTTCCTTCTCAATTTGGGACTTTTATTCCGGTTCTAATCAATCATTTGAGTCTAATCGCTTTTGTAGTTATATTTGACTCATGCAAGTTCTTATAAAAACCAGTTATTTTTCTCAACTCGAAACTTTGCATTAATTTTTTAGATGATAAAGATATTCCATGAGAACTATACATATGCATATTATTCCAAAAATGAGAGAGAATGTTATAACGGTAATTGGCGGGTTCGTTTTACACGAGCGGCTCCAGCTTCCAAGTTCCAGACCGTCGGCTGGACCATCATACTCGTATTTCAAACCGCAAACCGCGAATCGAAACATACAAATCTCAAACCGGCTGAACTAACTGTCTTCGTGCGGGTGGCTTGGTTGGTTTTGACGGTTTATGGACACTGTACCAACCTGCTAATTTTGCCACCACTAGTTAGAATGTTATGTTTATTGATTATGAATAAAGAGGCAAGTACTGAATTTGTTCTTTTAGGGGGATTGCGGGCAATATTAACTGATCAAAACAAGTTGGTAGTAGCTGTTGGTGGTGTCACAGCTCTTGCTGCAGGGATCTACACAACAAGGTATTTTTTGGTGCTTTCATTAATACTTATTTATGTTATATAATTTAATTACAAACTATTTATTGCCTGTTACAACACACACAGAGAAGGTGCTAGGGTGGTGTGGAGCTATGTGGACAGAATATTAGGACAGCCATCACTAATCAGAGAATCTTCTAGAGGAAAATATCCATGGTCAGGCTTTTTTTCACGCGGTCTAAGTACCCTATCACGTGGCAATCAAAACGGGTCAACTTCTCAGAACGGGAACGCGTTTGGTGAAGTTATTCTTAATCCATCTCTTCAAAAGAGAATTCAGCAGTTAGCCAATGCAACTGCTAATACAAAATCTCATCAAGCACCGTTTAGGAATATGCTCTTTTATGGCCCACCAGGAACCGGGAAAACAATGGCAGCTCGAGAGTTAGCAAAAAAATCGGTATCGATTTTAACTTTTTTATTTACAATATTTCTGTATATTAACTCATCTTATATGTGGTTTAAAATGTTTCAGGGACTTGATTATGCATTAATGACTGGTGGAGATGTTGCACCGTTAGGATCCCAAGCTGTTACAAAAATACATCAGTTATTTGATTGGGCCAAAAAATCCAAGAGAGGCCTTTTGCTTTTTATTGATGAAGCAGATGCGTTTTTATGCGAGTAAGTAATTCTTTTAATTGTCGTTCGGAAAAAAAAAGTCATTCTTTTTATTAATTTGTTGGCATAAGCTAATAAGTTAAAGAACCTCAATGTATGCACCAACGATTATGGTATAAGAACACTTTTTTGGAATATGCTTACACCAAAGTCTTTTGTACTTGATAGCTTGATTTACATTAAATATGTGAAGGGTATAAAACAAATCGACATTATTCGAAAGGGTTAAAATGAAAAATATGGATCTTGGTGTTTTGGTGCGTACATTGGAAATGAGCTAATTGATACAACTAACACAGATTTATGTGTTTTATTTATTTAAATTGAACACAAATAAGTTAATGTAAATGATTTTATATTAATTATAAAGTTCATCGATGATGATAAAACTTAATTCTATGTGTGTGTGTCATGTATTTGTAATTATTCTTATTTGAATTAATTAAAATAAGTGAAAGGTATAGAATAAATTGACATTATTCAAAAAGGTTTGAAATGAAAACATGGATACTTTGTATGTTGTTTTGGTGCATACATTGGAAATGAGTCATATTACTTGATGGATATAACTAACACAAATTGTTGTGTTTTTATTTGTTTAAAAGGCGGAACAAAACTTATATGAGTGAAGCTCAAAGAAGTGCCCTAAACGCACTCCTGTTTCGAACTGGTGACCAGTCGAAGGACATAGTCCTGGCACTAGCTACAAACCGTCCCGGTGATCTTGACTCAGCCGTTGCAGACCACATTGATGAAGTTCTAGAATTCCCATTGCCTGGTGAAGAAGAAAGATTCAAACTATTAAAACTTTATTTAGACAAATACATCGCTAAAGCTGGTGCAAGAAAACCGGGGTTGTTTTCAAAGTTTTTTCAAAAGCAACAACAGCAGATTGAGATCAAGGGTTTAACTGATGACATAATTAAAGAAGCTGCTGCAAAAACTGATGGGTTTTCAGGAAGAGAGATTGCTAAACTTATGGCAAGTGTACAAGCTGCTGTTTATGGAAGCGAAAATTGTGTTCTTGATCCGGCTTTGTTTCATGAAGTGGTTGATTATAAGGTTGCAGAACATCAGCAGAGGCAAAAGCTGGCGGCTACCGACAGTGCTGGTGGCGGCGGCGGTAATTAGTTGTTTTGAGTTATCTGCTTTTGTGTCAACATTTTGGGTGCTTCTGATGAAGAGTTTTATTGATATACAAACATGAATCGGTTTTTCAATTTAGGAAGATGTATGTTTTGTTGTTAGGCAAGGTTCATTGCGCAATAATATGAGGCAAATTGTTTTGGTTAAGGTCAGACAGTCTTATGATTGTCTGATAGACTGACAAACACTCCTGACATATTATGTTTTTGACCCTTTTTGGTAAATTTTGAACCGGATCTGGTTATTAATGTTTGTTCTGTAGTTACCAAAATGGGTCGAACAGTGTTATAAACAGATGCCACCTGGTACTAATTGATGTATCCATGGCACCTAAACGTAACAAACTGTCACTATATGATTCAATGATTCATGTAACAAAGTTTAGTTTTGTTGTCGTTTAATATGACTGGTGATGGGTTAGCGAAAGCTGTCAACATAGACCCTTGTTTTGCTCCATTCATGGCTACTGAGAAATGAAGATTGGCCTACATGATGTAGGCGGGTTACTTACTTATCCGCATTGTTGATTATACTTAAAAGTAAAAGATACAGGTGTTCGTGGTTATCGAGGTTCTCTATTAAAACTGAAGCTGGTTATTAACTTAAGTGTATTTGAGATTTTTAAGGTTCCAATTCATACATGTTTTTCATAGAGGAGCGAATTTTTTGTTCTTGGTTCACTTTCATCTAAATTTCTGTTGACCATCCTTATGAATTAAAGAACTTATGTGGTGTTTGGTATAAAGGAACGTGAGGCCGGAATAAAATGGATCATTCCAAAGAAACGAAGAAAATCATGTTTGGTTGTCATGTGGTTATGGAATGAACCATTCAATAATAAATAAAGTTCCTTTTAAATATAGGATTTTCATTTTTTAAGGAATAGATGTTTTTTTTATTCATTCAAGTAATTGAATTAACAATTATAATAATATTAGTAATAAAATATATTATGATTATTATTATATTATTATTATTAATTTTATTTTATTATCATTATTTTTGTATATTGTAATAAATCAATTACTATGAGTTATCAATTATTATCAGTAGTATTATTATTATTTGACGAGTCAACGCTTCACAACACGCATGCGTGATTCAAGATTTTTTCGATGATTTTTATTTGGTTTAATGATATCGTTAAAGCGTGCAAGTTTTAAAAAATGAGTTAATATGAATATTCATATTATTAATATTTATTATTATTATTGTTGTTGCTAATAATAATAATAATAATAATAAGGGATGATCATTCTATTTCTACGTGGTAACTAAAGTACCAAACACAACAATGAAATAGTAATGATCTATTTCATTCCTTTGTCCATTCTATTTCCACGTCCATTTCTATGCCACCTTAGCCAAAATCCATGCTCCAAACCATAACACACCCCCAGTCACCACTCTCCTACCCACCTTCTCGCTAAGCGGGTAATGCCCAAGAGAGCTCAAAAAGTGGGATCCACCTTTATTTCAGCCAATCATTTATTTTTTTTTATTAATATCTTGGTTAACTAAACTCCCTCCATTACACTTGTTTATTGAGTTTCGTTAGTTAAAGTTCACTGCCTACATGACCATGACGTGGGATTTTAACTAACCAAACCATAACACATAGTCTTATGATTTTTCCACCGTTCAAAAAATCTAATACTTAAGAAAAATGTAAGAAAAGTTATATTATATGATTTAAATAAGTTATTAGCTTCAAACATAAGATTATTACTTTGTTGAAAGGTTGTGTTGGGTTGATGTAGAGCTAAATTTGCAAAAGCAGTATGATTTCTCTCAAAATTTGGGGATGGGGACATGTTTGAGCTAAATTATGCCACTGTTATTGATTACTGTCTAGACCATTCAGATCTCATTTTTCATATTTAAAGTTAAAGAGATAAAATTTAGAGTCTTCACTAAATTGAACTTCACATCCCTTATATTTAAAAACTAACTATACATTTCCTATATTTTGTCCATGTTTGTGAAGCAAGAGAGAGATGGCATGAGTTTCTATTTTTAATAGATGGAGAAGAGAAATAAATTTATGAGCTTTATTATAACAAAAAACCAGCCTTCTTATGTAGGATATGACCATATGTACATATTTTAGACGTTATTATCGGCTAAATTATAGGGGTGGCATTAAAAACGCGACCTGACTTGCTAATCATCACTTAAGGGGCATTCGGAATTACTAAGTAAACTGTTAAAGAGTGTTTCGTGTTGCTTGTTTATCTATTCAAATAAGTAACCCGAAACACCCTATGGAAAAAAGAAACACCCCTACCCAACAAGTTCCAACCTTTTTTTTCATGAGTAACAGAAATCACAAAAACTTCCAAAGGGGCTGGCATGAAACCATTATTCACAAACCCATGTATTATGTATCATCATCTATATGTCCTCACTGCTTGTCTATCATGTCTCTAAAACATGCATCTCACCCTTCCGCCTATGATCCTCGTCATTGTCCCTGTCTGTAGGTGAAAACGCAAGAGTAAGCGATAAAGTAGATGCCACGTCATCATCCTGTCCTTTTTTGTCATTACTAACTATCCATTTCTCCAACCGCACACGAGATATCCTCGTTTAAGTCCAAAGGAAACACCAGTTTTTTGTTAGGTCTTTCACCATTATCACTCTTTTTCTTGCTAAAATTACCCTCTTGTTGACCACTCGCATCATGCCAAGTGTCGGTTTGACTTGTAGCATTAACGTCAAGGTCAATAAATGGACGCTTTATGGGCTCGCTTTCTGAGATTCTCTCGTCGCTGTTAACTGGAACTACATTAACATTATCCACTGGTCTTGATACGCTATCGACTCCCTTTTCATGTGAAGAGTTTTGCAAATTTGGGTTGACCTTTGATTCCAAGTCAACATGTTTATCCTGTAGCGAAAGAAAAAACAATTTCCTTTAATGACTTAAATCTTAAAATAGAAGCCACCTTAAAAAACATGTTTTCCAGTTATAAGTGAACCTTATGATGTCAAAACAAGGGTGATTAATCAATAATCATTAACCCATATTTTAACATATAAAAACAGCAATATCAATAACATAACATTAGATTCTAGGTATCACTCCCTAAATGTTGCAACCATGTATAACTTTTTAAAAAAAACTAACTTGAAATAGGAGGTAAATCAGTAATAGTGAATGAAAAAAAAATCACTAAATAATAACCAATTTACATAATTGTTCAATCGAAGTCAAATTATATAAAAAAAATAAAATAAAAATCATCAAATAGCAATCAAGATTCATACATTGATCACTTGCCTCAATTTTAAACAGTTTTAAATTTATAAAATATATATATATATATACAAGATTGGATCATCTAACGAAAGTTAAATGACTTTCAAAAAATAGGCGAGTCTAACGGGTCAGTGTCTTGTAGGGTCAGGTCGGGTGGCCTGAATCACCCTCCAAAAAGTGTAAAATACAATTTTAAAGGTATTACGCACGCATTAAAAATGGTATGCTTGTGTTCGCGTTTATTTTAGCATGAATTAAAAATACACTTTACTCTTTAGTTAACTTGACCTCAATTCTAGTTTTGTTGTGTTCAAATTAAATACTTTATCCACATGTTCACAAAAAGAATAATTACCTTTTCAACAGCTCCAAAAGAACCCCCATTCTCCGCCAATGATATTTTATCAGTTGAGACGGAGGAAACGAAACACTTTTTTTCCTGATAATTAGGAATTTGGTGTGAAGAATTCATTTTCTTTCCTCTAAGCACACCCCATAGAAAGAACAACATATTCCAACCTATAAATAAAGAATAAGAGATGTGAGACACATGTATATGTATGTGTGTTAATCATAAAGGGGTGTAGTTTCTTCTTACGGTTGGCTTTTTCAGGAAGCCGATTAGACGGAAATATCAAAAGTTCAACCCCATTAATACTTCCAATAAGAGCCAAATCACCCCTCATCATATCTTCCAATAAAACTTGGTAGCTTTTCTCATAGCTGTGTAAAAAGTATAAACATTTAAAAAATGATGAGTCAAAAATCAAAATGGACTTCGAAACAATTTTTGTATAAAAAATTCCTTTTATAAATAATCTTTGTTTAACCCAAAATTAGTGTCCACTGTTTACAATGAATATCTTACGGCTAATGGAATTCAGTGATATCATAAATGCATTATGGGTAAAATTGGCGTTCTATTTTTAAAATAATCTATAATTTGCAGCCCGTTTACATTTAAGCTATTTTTTGATAGATTATAATATGATAATATAAGAGAATAAAGAAGTTTGTTACCTATCGATGTCTCTAGCAAAAAAATAGATTCCAATATTGTTCTCTTTTACACCATTATTCTCGAATTGTGTGGGCCAGGCACTCACGCGTGACACCCCGTTTAACAGAATTTTATGAGGAAGTTTGTTCACAGTCTCATAGACTCTAGACGATGCACAACTTGACAAATGGGCTTGTAACCCGTCCCAAAATTCAGCTGTCTTACCGCTTCTGTTAATCTCAAAACTTCCTCTACATTATACAACAAATTGAAATCATAAGCACAAAAAAATCAAAAAAGAAAAACTTTAAAAGAATTGAGAAGAAACCATACTGCCAGATACACTCATGATCGGGAATAGGCGCATGCTTTAAATAAGAAGATAACGCCACATCATCATGTCCAGCTGTCAAAGGCTTCACTTCAGAAGGGAGGATTATGGATTGCTCAGAACTGTTACCGTTTGACTGTTTAGGATGCCAACCACTTGATGAAGCGTCAGCAGAAGTCAAAGTCCCTGTGTTTCTTAGATTTGGTTCATTATTATTATTATTATTATTGATGGTCGATTCATCAGCAACAGGTTGGTCAGGAACTTTATTTTTCCTACAAATTCCGGGTTTTTTGAGTAAAGCAGCTTCAATTGCATCTTTTAACTTGTTATCTCCGTTTTTCAGATCTTTTGAAGTTTTCAAACCCGATACATTATTACCCGTTGTGATTCCATCAGCAAGATTTGTTGATTCTTTATATATTGACACTCGAGATGAAATATCAACTGGCTTTTGGTCAACAAAATTGACACTAGAAGAAACCCTAGTTGGGGAAGATGGTAGCTGCTCATTATTCATGGTTAATTCATCAGCAGCAGGTTGGTCAGGAACTTTATTTTTCCTAAAAACTCCAGGCTTTTTGAGTAAAGCTGCTTCAATTACATCTTTTAACTTGTTATCTCTCTTTTTCACATCTTTTGAAGTTTTCAAACCCGATACATTATTACCCGTTGTGATTCCATCATCAAGATTTGTTGATTCTTTAGATATTGGCACTTTTGGGAATGATGGCAGCTGCTCGTTAGATTGACCTGAAACAGAAGATCAACAAAACTTTTGTGAGAGGGTTGCACGTTTAGTCCCAACCATTCCTAGCGTTATTGAAAAAGTGATGTCATGTCACATGTGTCAGTCATGCGAGGGTAATTGTGTCTTTCCAAATTTGGAACTCTGATAAAATACTCTTTCAATCTACAGTATTTCGCTTGTTTAGGCCTGAAACTTAGAACTGGTTGAAGCTCAGCTCTTTAGTGTCATGTCCAGATACGGTTACATAAGATTATTAATTTAAAGGGGTGTGCATGAAGTCATGAACCCAAAAAAAACGATCCGAAACTGAAAAAAAAACAAACAGA
Organism: Bidens hawaiensis; assembly: GCF_021521415.1. Classification (NCBI taxonomy): domain Eukaryota; kingdom Viridiplantae; phylum Streptophyta; class Magnoliopsida; order Asterales; family Asteraceae; genus Bidens; species Bidens hawaiensis. The sequence continues at coordinate 191,932 of NW_027505311.1, read as the reverse complement.
AATACCGAATTTTTGGCTCGATTTCGTATTTTTTATGTAATTAAAAGTTTAAAACCAAAAAAACCGAACTGAACATGTAAATTTTAATATTTTATTTTAAAATTGAAGTAGTTTTAAAAAACTTAATAAATAGCGTAACCCAATTATTTAGCCTCAATGCAATAGTTACTTAATTACTAATTAACAATATCGGCCCAAATTCATTATTTTGGGCTAACGTTTTTATCGGCACAACAATTACAAGCCCAAGTGGCAAAACTGAACCAAAACCGAACCGAACCCAAGCCAAAAACCAAAGCTAAAAAGTTTAAAAAACTCAAAAACCAAAATTTCAGTTTTTGGTTCGAATTGAGCCCCAAACCAACCGATGCACACCCATATTAATTTTTATGGTTTTAAGTTATCGATTGCTAATAAACAGTTGTGTTTGTAAAGTGCATGTTCCATTAGTCCCTGCACATTTATATTTGAATTTTGAACAGTAACATTTACAAAGTAAGTTTGAAATAAACTGATAATTTCTTTCAAACTTTGATTAAATTTGTTATTAATTGTGCTATTTAACTAACTAACTAACTAACGATTAAAATATGTGATTGAACCAGTAAGGGCGTGCAAAAAAATAGAAAACCGAAAAAACCCCAAACCGTATCCAAAACCAGAAATGACCGAACCAAATTGTGAATTCAGATTTTGGTTCGATTTCTAACCATATCCGACTGTAAATTCGGTTATCGGCTCCACGATTCTTGCTTATTCTGATTAGCGATTAAGCGAACCGAACCAAATAAATCAGTTTAATCGGTTGAATTTGGTTCGATTAGACACCTTTCTAATTCAGATTGGTTCAGTTCAGTTAAGGCCAAAAAATATTCAAATCCCAGTAAACAGATATCTGAAGTACATACCTAAAGATACAGCGGCTTCTGCACTTAGACTAACCAAACGTTTGGTTGACTTTATTCCTGAAATAATTTTACCGTCACCCTTTACCGGTTTTACTTCAGCATTAGAACCAGAAGAAACTGAATTAGTTTCACCACGAGACGATAATAAATTAACTGAATTATTCTTATCAAAGGTCCTTTCTGTATTGCTTTTGGGACTTTTAAGATCCTGAAGATGAGGCGACTTTGGAGATACCATTTTAACTTTAGAACCGCTTGGCCCAAATGACCCCGAGTTTGTAGATCTAAATGACATAGGTTTTGAAATCTCTTTGACTGTTGTAGTATCATGAGAAGTGTGTTCTTTTGTTGATTTCTGCCTTTGAAGTACAATTTCATCTATTAATTTAGTTTTGGACCGAGCATTGGAGAAACTGAATGAACTAAACTTTGAAAACGCACCTGAAATCAATAAAAGAAAATCATATACAATTTAGATCTTGGTTTATTCACATAATTTTCAAAACATAACTTTTCTGAAATAATTGAAACTTTGATTCAAGTTACTTATTTGTTTTAGAAACAAAGTAAAAACAATGTATTTGTATTAAAGATTTATGAGCTTTATTATGTTTAGCTTGTATAATAACTAAAAAGAGCATAAAATTCAATAAACCAAATTAAAGCATGTATACAAAACAAACCCTAAAATCAGTCTCACTTATTCCAACCTTGGTTTAAAAACGTACGATGCGTTTTTAACACTAACATATAAGAGATTAAAATGAATAAATTAAAAAACTATAGTATCACCAAAGAAGTTTTATGTATAACCAAAATAGGATTGTATGTGTACAAGTAGTCTATGCATAAGATACAAGTAACATATGCAAAAGCTCACTTTAACTCAAAAATGCATGCATCATACCGCATCGTACACATCATGGAATCGCAGTGCATCGCTCCACCTGATGTGATTTCATCAGTGCATAGCGTTTTATACTAAGGTTCCAACCACCCAAAAACATCCTAAAATCGGTTACATACCTCGCAAAGAATGCAAGTGTGGGCGTGTAGCAGGAGAACGTGACCTTTCGGCAGACTCGTTACCAAAACGAGAATCAGTAGAAACCTGATTGATGGGTTTGACTTTTCCACGGTCAACATCAAGAGCCTGTTTTTTGAAAGATGAAGAAGATACTAATTCATCAGCGGGTCTTTTTCCAGATACTAGGTTTGCGTTTTTAATATCTTCTAACTTGCATTCTTCACATAACCAATCGCCTTTAGGAACTTGATCTACCGGTTTTTCCATGCAATAACTGGCAGCATTTATTTAAAGTAAACAGAAATTCAGTTGGTTACGAAAAAATAGCATCTTTATTATTAGTACACCGGCAAGTGATATGATAATGTATCCTTACGTGTGTTCTGCACCATCAATACACCTAGAACATGTAGCAAGTAAATACTCCCGCCCTGCATCTCCGCACGTATCACACACTTTAACCTGTCAGCATTAAATAATTTAGCAAAAGTTTAAACATTTTATACAAACTTTGAATTTAATAAATGACCATTTTACCCTTATTTTTCAAAAACTTTAAAATTTCTTATTGTTCGCCTCAAAACTTTTTTTTATTTTCTCGTTTTTAACTTAAAACTTTTTTAACCCGTAAACAATAGTTTCTCAAAATATTAGATTGCTTATCATGCGACTCTACTTGGTTCAATTATCTGATTTAAACATACAGATTCGATTGTTCGATTATCTGCCGTCAAGAGAACAAAAGAGGAGAGCAACACTTCAGTTTGCTTGCCCATCGTATATGTGTTGGGTTTCGTAGGCCTTTCAGTGTAGGCCCGGTTTATTATTTGAAGTCCAAAGGGCAGGCCCGGCCCGGTTTGGATTTCTTGTTTAATAAGATACTAACCATAGTCACATCTCTATACATTTGATGTCATGTACTTGTAATTGTTGTCGCTCAATAAAGATATACCTAGTTGCCACCCATGGACGTAGGTCAGTTTAGACCGAACCACGTTAAATCCTCGTGTCGTTTATTGCTTTCGTGCCGTGTTCAGTTTCGTGTGTGTGTTTAATCCTAACAAGTGGTATCTAGAGCTTAGGTTCGGATCACACGAAGAATACATTGAGCCACCTCTTACTTCGTCGCGTTACCACTATCGCTAGGGTTCCGCCGTCATCGTTTTTCGCCGCGAGAAAAGCTTGCTGTTGCTGTCGCAACACCGCTAGAGTCTTACCGACTCAGCCGCAGGGAAGAAAGGGGTGATCTCCGGTAGGGTTCCGCCATACCGAGTCGCTGGAGTTGTTCAGGTTCGGTTTTATTTTCGAAAGCATTTTACCACCGCATAACCACCGTGTACCGTTGTTTAGTTGTGGGTCAGACGCCGGAGTTTTTGTAAGATATTGATTTTGAGGCAGAAGCTTAATCGATATTTTCTCACTAAGAGCGTGTGCTTGGTAGAGAGAGACGTGACCATGGTTAATTATATTTGTTCAAGTTGCAGCATACCTTTTGACCAATAGCCAGATTTGACCAAAATTCTTGATTCTTTTTTTGTTTTTTTTACCACGTAATACAAAGGGCAGAGGCCCATTTGGTTAGATTTGTGGGCTTAAAGAAAAAAATAAAAGATCAATTTTTGTGTGGGCCAAGTTTTCTCTATTTAGGTTCGAAAGTTTTATCGGGCAGTTTAGCCGAGGCACAAGGACAAGATATTTTTTAACAGTTTCAATTAGGCAAAACACATCTGAATCAAGATCCTATTTTCGTTGAAGAATCGTTGTCAATTAGAAGAATCATTTAAAGAAACAGAAAACCAGTGCCAACTGCGTTTGTTAGGTTTTATCGTTTCAGTTAAAGTTTCAGTTTTCTGATTTACAGTTCGTTATTCCGCTGCACGTATAAATAGGTTGATTGTTTAACAGAGTTCAGTTGTTTAACAGAGTTCAGTAGAACGGTCGTTAAGTTCAGGCCCGTTCGTTGTCGTGTCTATCTCTGTTTTTATCCAGTTTTTCGTTTTAGCCATTGTCATGGCAGAAGACGGAAAAGTTTCGATACAGAAGTTTGATGGACAGAAATTTGGTTGGTGGAAGATGCAGATTGAAGCGCTACTTTGTCAAAAAGACTTGGATGTAGTGCTTGAGGATGAAAAACCAGAAAAGTTGTCAGAAGCAGATTGGAAGAAGTTAGACAAGAAAGCTAGGGCTTGTATTACTTTGTCGTTGTCGGAAGATGTGGCGTTTAACATCATGAAAGAAACCACAGCCCGTGGTATGATGGAGGCACTATCCAACATGTATGAGAAGCCTTCGGCAGCTAATAAAGTCTATCTTATCAGAGAGCTAGTGACAACAAGAATGAAAGAGGGTGGGTCACTTACAACGCATATCAATAATCTTAATTCGAATCTCTCCCGCTTAGTGTCAGTCGGCATTAAGTTTGATGATGAAGTTCAAGGTCATTTGTTATTATCCTCTTTGCCCGACAGTTGGTCGCAAACAGTGACTGCGGTTTGTAGTTCGTCTACAAAAATTACTTTTGATGGGATTCGGGATTTGATTCTTGGAGAAGATTCAAGACGCAGAAGTTCAGGTGAATCAGCAGGTAATATATTAGTCACCGAAGGCAGAGGTAAGGGAAAACAACGAGGCAGTGGGAGCAGGAAGAGGAGTCAGTCTATGACTCGTAAAGATATTGAATGTTGGGGTTGTAAAGAGAAGGGACACTTCAGGAATCAGTGTCCGAATGGTAAGAAAGAGGTGAACGTTACAGAAGACGACACAGATGACAGAGTCGGTAGTGACGAGTTTTTAGTTCTTGGTGTTGAGAGTAACGTTGATTCTTGGGTGATGGATTCTGGTGCATCGTTTCATGCCACTCACTGTAGTGAAACGATGAAGAATCTTAAGATTGGGGATTTTGGAAAGGTTCGACTAGCGAACGATGATATTCTAGATGTTACGGGTATGGGAGATGTTGATTTGATAACTTCAGTAGGTACTTCTTGGACTTTGAAAGACGTGAGGGTTATTCCAAGTTTGAAGAAACGTTTGATTTCGGTTGGGCAGTTGGATGACCAAGGACACAAAGTTAAGTTCGGGAATGGGCAGTGGAAAGTAGTCAAAGGGAATCTCGCGGTTGCTCGTGGCAAGAAAGTGGGTTCGTTGTATATGGTCGATATGCCACCGAAAGGAGTGGATCCAGTTTTGGTGAAAGACAAAGTCCGGTTCACAGAATCTCGTGGGCAGAAGAAGGTTCCTTTTGCAAGTAACAAACCCAGAGCCAAAGTGAAGATTCAGGATGAACGAGCTAGGAAGGTTAAGTCAGTCAGAGGACATCATGACAGTGGGAGCACAGGTTGTGTTTCAGTTACAGTTCCAGGTCGACAGTGGATGAAGAAAACCAGTATTCCAGCTGTAAAAGTCTCTCCAGTGAATTACTTGCTGAATATGGAGAGTGTTTGTTCTCAGGGTATCTCAGGATCCGGTAGTTTGTTTCAGTGGGAGCCGGTAGGGACAGAGAACAGGTCAGGGGCAGTTTTAGCCGTGACTGATGTGTTGGAGCTCCGGGGAGCTTCAACAGGCCTTCAGGTTAATTGATGAGAAGGCGGTGGCAACTAGAAGTTAAATGTTTAGATTACAGAAGTACAATCAGGAGTGTAGGAGTGCAGACGAGAGTACTCAAGGCCTCCTAGTGGGAGTTTGTTGGGTTTCGTAGGCCTTTCGGTGTAGGCCCGGTTTATTATTTGAAGTCCAAAGGGCAGGGCAGGCCCGGTTTGGATTTCTTGTTTAATAAGATACTAACCCTAGTCGCATCTCTATATATTTGATGTCATGTACTTGTAATCGTTGTCACTCAATAAATATATACCTAGTTGCCACCCGTGGACGTAGGTCAGTTTAGACCGAACCACGTTAAATCCTCGTGTCGTTTATTGCTTTCGTGTCGTGTTCAGTTTCGTGTGTGTGTTTAATCCTAACAATATGTTGAACAAAATCCAAATAAAAAATAAGGTTTGAACAAATATAATGAAAAGGGGTAGAATGGTCACTAAGTAAAAATTCACTAAAGTCGGGTACATATGATATTTTTAGTTTGTAAAGATATAAATGAAATTAATTCTTTATAAGAAAATGAAAAAAAAAAAGAATTGATACTCACATCATGTTCCACATCATCTGATTCATCACTGCCGTCTGTATGCTGACTCTGCGTTGACATTTCCGGTTCCTTACTATTTTCATATTCATCAGAACTACGTGAGGATTTTTCTGCATGTACAAGAATCTATTAAGTTCAATGTTCAACTATAACTAAGTTATTATAGAAAAAACAAACACATGGTGTGACAATGAATGTACCTTCAATGTTTCTTAACCGGCAATCATCCGCAGACACATTTTGTCCATCATTGGACTTATTTATACGACCACCCTTCATATTAGCTTTTCTTTCAGAGAAAGCATTATTATTATAACTTGAACTTGCACTCTCTAGGTTGCTTGTTTCACTAGTTTGCTGTTTTTGTTCACGTGTTTTCTTCTTATCGACAACCTTTACCATTGGATCTTGCTTAACATCCTAAATACAGAGCAGCCTCTTATCAACTTGAAAATACCTAAATAAACATGCATCAACAATCAATTTGCGCGATCATGTTCTAGAGTTTCGGAGCCTAACGAAAAATAGGTAATGCATCGAAATTGAAAAGCATATTGCAATAATGCAGTTGGTGAACCAAAATAATTGTATGTATAACTTTAATACAAGAGTAGTATAAAGTTGATGCAAAACAAACAATAATTCAAAGGCAAAGCATCATTTCATGCAACAACCTAGAATTGGTTTGTCTGTTTATAACTAACTAACTAACTAACTAACTTGCAACCAATTGAATTTGTGAGTGAATAACAGGATTAAGCAAAAAGGTCAAAGGAAGTCAACAAATGAAAAAGAAACGAATAATAATAATAATAATAATAATAATATAATAAACCCTAAAAAGTAATAAGAAGTAGATGTATATAAAATGAGACACCTTGGGAAATCAATGGACATTATACGTAATCGATGATTCAGTTAAGCGATTGCTCCGCATACATGATGGATGAGCAGGTGCAGAATGATAATCTGGGTATTATTATGGTATTAATTATATCAATGAGTTTGAATTGAAGCTTGAAAGGCAAAGGAACAAGAGATGTGTGAAAGGGATAAATCTAATTCTAGGGCACCAAATCAAGTACACTAATAGGAACAAATTTATTTTAATTAAATTCAGAATTTTGGGAGAAGGAAAAAGATAATCATAACGGTGTCTGCGAGTCCGTCCGAGTCTGTCTTATAGTAAAGCTATTTATATAAAATGTAACGGGAGTAACATTTTGCGTTCAAAAAGAAATTACTTTATCGATCTAAAATTTATAGAATATAAGAAAATTACTGAAATTTAGTTTTAGTTATCTACCATATTTTTTTTTAAATTATGTTTAATCGAATTAGCTGGACTAGAATCTTGATCATTTGTTTTATAGTAGTTTAAGCATTCAATCGACTAACATGTTTATACTATGTGTTTACGTTTAAGTATATCAATTGCTTAGATTAAGTTACGTACGAATACAATTTAGTACGTGTTTGGCCATATAGAATGTTTATGTGTATAGGCCCATATTGTTATGTGTGTAGCTTGAATATTTACAACTTAGATAAATCAAGAGTTTTATAGCTTTATAAAAGCATTTAAGTGCATGTATCTTAGTTTTGAAAATAGTTAATATATACAATTTAAATGCTAAAGTAGAAAAGTTTATAGCCTTGCATCAAGATGTTTCGTTTATCCATTTAGCATGTGTTTGCTTTCAAAATGTTTACTTATGTGTATTCTCTAACCTAAAAGTTAAATAAAAGGGCAAAGTCATAAAACGCATTAAAACACATTGGCACACATAAACGAGTTTCAAGTAATAAATTGAATAGAGTTTAAAGTAATAAATTGCATGTATTTTATCATAAACATTCGATTTGACATAAAGCATTTGAAAGCACAAAAGTGTAAAAGCATGCATATAGAACTCACAATTAGCCTTTGCTAAGTTCTTGTCTACTCCACTTTAGCATCCAGGCTAGTATGTTGGCGTATAACCAAGATTGTCTAACATGGCCACTAAACAGTCTAACAATGATATGTAAACGGTTGATTACTATGTATTCTACTTTACACTACACACAAATGCACAATATGTAAACGGTTGCTAGTGTAGTTGTGCCTTTCTGTATGTTTGTGCATATATAGTCTGCACTAGCACAAGGCTTGCATAGTCGTACTTTGTGCACCCTATATGCAACCTAATTGCTGCTGGCACCACTTGGTGTCACAGCCCCCGACCCTATATATCGGGAGGGGAGCCGTGAACATGAGCAGTGGTATTGGTGTTTATTATTAAAGTATTTAGCAACATAAAATTAATCACGACCGTAGTTAGGAAAAATTTATCAGGGTATAAAAAACATCATGAATCTTATTTTATAATCTGGGAATAAAACTCATAATACAAACATAAATTTTATAGGGATAAATCTAATTTACAAACATATTTATTTATTCTTGTGACAAGCCACTTATTTAAGTTGGAGACTCGCAGTTATCGTTCATGTGTCTCTAACAAGTCACCTGAAACATGTTTAAAAATATTTGACCAGCAGGAAATACTGGTGAGTACATTCATTTGTAAACGACACATATTTACAGTCACAACATTAATTTGTTTTTACACTTGCCTGCTTACAAATTACCAAAAGGTACTCGATCGTATATGTGATTGTGGTCATATTACTTGTAACATCCCCAAAATTTTGGTCCAAATTTGGCAACTTAGTAAAGATAAATGGTCAAAATTTTTCTCTAAAATAAGTAATGAGAAATTTTAAATGAAAAAAATAAAACCATTCTATAAGGAAATAAAAATATCTCATAAATAAAGTTACCTTATGTTAAGGCTATGAAATAAGGAAATTTCATCCCATACTGAAAGATGTAAGAAAGTTGAAACATTTCACTTGGGTATAAATAAAGAAAATTGAGTCCATCCCACATGAAAAGTGGTAAAAATTTGTAAGCTCTTTATAAAGAGATAAAATTCCATATTAATATTCTTTTATGCCTAGCATACACCCAGTGGTCCGAGCGGAGGGTGCGAAGTACCCGACGCGCACGGGCTCAGGCCAAGGGCGATAGGCGCAATGTGGCGCTTTGATGGCACACTCACATCGCCGAGAGCCGCCTTATTATATTTGGACAATGGGAGTTAAACCCAAAAGTAACAAGCTACCAAAAGACAAGGGACTAAAAGTGAAAATTTGAGTTCGGGGACCGATCGCGCTACACGATGAGCCCAGAACATAGGTCATCGCGTATCGCGATGGACCTTGATGAGTCAGCGGACACATGTCAGCACCAGGAATGGCGGCGTATAATATACAACGCCGCGATACGCGACGGGATCACCAAGACCCATCGCGTATCGCGATGGGTTGCAAGTTCAGCCTATAAATGGAGGTGTCACGACTCCTTCACTTCTCACACCAAAATTCTTTCTCTCTCTAGAATTAATCTCTCTCTACCTCGGTTTCCGTGCCCCGACCCGACAATCGCCACCTCGTAATCCGCTCCATTTATCGGCGATACCTCGAAGTGTGTGCCACCCAAAATTAACTCGACATTCTATCTCGAAGTACGTGCATGACATGACGACCACCATATGCCACCTCGTTTTGCTTGCCAATCTCGAAGTCCGTGCCAAGCTCTGAGGTTCCAACAGTCTAAGCTCCAGTATGCGATAAGGAGTAGAAGTACTGCTCAATCAATCTTAGTAATCAAACTTCGAATACCCGTGTAAGGTAGGGTTTCTGCCTAAGTCATTGTTTTATTATTATAATACATAGCTTAGACCATAGTTAAGGGTATATCCCAAACCTTTATTATAATTATGTTTACATAAGCTTTAAACATACAAAGGATTATAATAGTGTTTCCTTACAATTAAGAAACATCAATTTTACATTCATAAGGATATATAGTTTCTTCATGATTAAGAAACATAAGATTTTACATTCAAAGCAAGCAGTCAATGAATGTTTCTTCTTGAAGAAGAAACAGATTATAGATGTTTCTTCATGAAGAAGAAACTCAACATATGATTTGTAAATAAACAAAAAGACTATTGGTCTAAATATTTCATTCAAACAAATGATTAATCAAGGTTTAAAGCTATCAAAACTAGACTAAAGGTCTATAGCCGGATCAAGAGACGATCCGGGTATTTATATAAACCTATTTTATAGGTCAATCATCAATCAATCAATCATTCACAGTTAAGGTTTCAAACGAGATCACCATATCATTCAGAACAGACAATCATAGGTGAATACGTTAACCTTTTCAATTAATCAAAACATATTTATACTCGATAAGATGAATGGGTGTTTGTCTTAATGAGTCAATCAATGTCTACACGAGATCATATAAAAACGTTATAATACAAAGTAGAAAATAAAATCAACTCCGACCGAATACGCATGTGTCTGGATCCATAGATAACTGTTAAGCCTAATCAATCAATCAAAGGCGAGGTAGCCAAGAGCTAAACAGTCATGACTAGTTCTCTGTTCAGGGCTTTGTGGCTCGAAGAATACCGTTGTGTGTGTAGGTGTGACAATCGTCAATTTCAGGAAAACTCCGTTAACTCCGTCAATTCAAACTTTAGATCACTGAATCTATAACGCACACCTCATTACATTTAAACTAGGGTTTAAATGACGCTTGACAATTACTATATGTGTAGTCTTTCGGGAATTGCACCGAAACGCAAACGAGTTGACGCAAACGATTAGTGAATAAACAAAAAACGTCAAAACAATAATTATGTGATAATTATGTGTTAGACATATGTGTTACTTGATTATGTTATGTGGAATGCTAAACAAGAAACAAGAACCCAATTAATTAAGCTAGAGATGTAACATTTGGAAGTTTACGGACTAAAGTGTAACATGTTATTATTATTAATATTATAAAACCCTAACCTCTCCTCCCTCTCCCTCTTCCCAAAACCGACGGCCAAACCCCCCCCCCCCTCTCCTCACAATCGGTTCACACACACACATACCTCTTGGATTTTGATCTTGTCTTTCACAATTGAAGCATCCTATATCCGTTTCTAGCCATCTCCTACCTTCCTATTGCTTGTATTGGTGCTTTTGAAGGTATAAATTACAAACCCTAGGTCCGATTTTTCCTATGTATGGTGTTCATATGATTGTTGTTGATTTGATGGTGTATTGATGATGATTTGATAACTAGTTTTGATATTATTGCATGTTAATTGTTGTGTCTTTGAGTTTGAGATCAAATAAAACCCTAACTATGTATGTATGGTGTAATTGATATGCATGGATAGTAGTTATGGTGTCTAGAATGTTATATGAATGATTTGTGGTCCATAGATAGTTAAATTGTTGAGTTTGGATGCAAACAGTTTCTGGACAGATTGTGTTGTTGATGTTTGATTGACTGTAACGGGGTGTAAAAGTGAAAATTGATTGAGATAATTGATACTACAGTAAACTAGGTTGAGTCTAGTTTCTAAAGAATATAAATTTGCAATTTTTGGACGTGTAAAAGTTAACTTTTATGATTTTACAAAAACGTTGTGCAAAGCTGCGTTGTTAGACCTGCTGTTAGGTTGTTTTGTAAATGTTATATCTCATGAACTACGAGACCAATTGGGTTGGTTCCACTTCTGAAAGTTGACTTGTTGAGTTAGGAACCTAAACCAAGTGGTCTTGCATTTATTGGATTTTTCGATTAACGGGAATTTCAAATAACATTCTGTTGCGCATGAATTTGACTGTTATGAGTTTGCTGTAATGATTTGATTATTGTGAGAAACCTATGTGGAATAAAAATATAATAAAATATGTTCTGGAAACCTAGGACATATATGCTTTTGTGATGATTTTTGGTAAATTAATTGTGATGCTATGATCGGTGGGATAGACTAGTTTTTCAAGTAGAAATTTTGTCGTTAAGAAACTAGTTACTGAATTTTGTGAAAGTTGCATGAAACAACGTGATTGCTAATTTATTATCGTGTTTTGACCAAATTGCCCTTGATGGGAATGATTGCTAATTAATTGTCGTGTTTTGACCAAAATGCCCTTGCGGGGAATAATTGCTAATTGATTGTCATGATTTGACCAAATTGCCCTCGTGGGGAATAATTGCTAGTTAATTGTTATGTGTTGACCAAATTGCCCTTACGGGGAGTAATTGCTAGTGATGTACATTATGAATACATGACACGTAAATAATTGCTAACACATGTAACGTATCACAAATACACTTGTTAAAGTCACGCACGATTCACAAACGAAACACGAAACATGTTGTGTGCATAGGTATTATGTGCCGGGTTTAGAGACTCGATAATATTCCAACACTTAGAAAAATCTCTTTGTTGTTTTAGAACGCTAGAGAGAGTTTTTCTGTGACGCGCATCTTGGTGAATTATTTTGGGAATACTTCGCAAACAGTGAGTTTCACTTACCCCTTTAAACTGTTTTAAACGTTTTTCACTTGGGGGAGATAACATACTCCGATAAACGCATTTAAGATTTTGTTAGTAAATTATATATCACTTGTAAAGGCTAAGTGGCAAACGAAACATTTGAAGTCCTACACATCGAACCGGTTAATATTTGGAATAGCGAGTCACTGTTGAGTAGTACTACTGGGTTTGACAAACCCCACCCAACGCTAAACTCGACTGGAGGTCGAGCGGGTGTAATTTTGGCTAACACGTACCATGGTCTGGATGACCTGGTGACAAGGCACTTGATAAACAGTCAGCTTCGGTGTCGAACACTTAGTAATACTTGTTGTATAGGCTAGCTACCTATCGTTATATAATTGATTTAACACTATCTGGTAACGCTTAACGCAAAACGCTTAACGCAAAACGCTAAACGCTTTATTTTATACAAACTTGTGAACTCACCAACCCCGTGTTGACACTTTTAGTATGTTATTCTCAGGTAGCCGAGGCGGGCGCGCGGTATAGGATCATGCATGGTTTTTGAACATTCTGATATGCAAACATGTTTTAACTATTATTACTTGGGTTTTTAAGTCGTCCTGCGTGACGCAACATTGGTTTCTATGGTTTTACACTTCCGCATTTAATTACTCGTAAACGTTTTCATGGTTTTAAAACTTTGTTTTTATGGTTTGATTATAACCGATGATTCCGATCCTGTTAGTTCACACCCTCTGACGGTAAAACTCCGTTAGTGGAATTTGAGGGTGTGACAGTAAGGCAGTGGTACATATACCGGAAGTAGACATACTTCCGCTAAGCTTGTCAAGAAAACTACATTTGTATTGTAAAACGTCATTCAAAATGTTTTATAGAGTCATATGTGTTCAACAGCATATAGCTGACGTATTTTCCCCACATTTTAGGGAAACAGATTAGCACGGGTAGCAAGGAATATAATCATTCATGAAGATAGACGCTCGCAAGGTAGAGATGACTCAATTTTAAATTATTATAAATATTATGAACAAAGATTTAAACATGGTTTATAAATCAAACACTCGGGTAATTATTATCCGAGGAGTTTTCAAATAAATTAATATTTTATTATAACCAAAGTCTTTCGCTAAAATAAACCGCAACTCTGATGTATTTACAAAACAGGTACCAACTATTGGTCATACGCCTAGGCCCTAAGCCGGGGTGTGACATTACTTATTGGCTAACACTTGTCCAATAAGTAACATGTAATAACCCATTAGACAAGCCTTGCATACAAAACCCCACGGTACCAGTAGTAACTATCACGTAAGTCTACAGAGACTTAATCACCGTAGTGTGGTTAAAACATTTTGAAAACATTTGGACTATTTATCATGAATTTAATAAGTTTAGAAATCATCATGACAGTATTGGAAAACTAGTTTTCTCACACAAATGTGAGTTGTACAAAAACTCGACTTTCTCACCTTGAAAGTCTATAAGCAAAGAACCTCTTGGTATTAAGAACCTAATTAAACAAAATGTAGTATATTTAGATTAGTATAAACTGTGTAATTGCCGTTCATCACGTAGCGTGACCACCAAAAATACTAAGATGGCTCCCAAACGTGAGCTCTTAGTGCTCACCCAAGTTCACATATAACCTTTGATTCTAAGTACTCATAACCTATAAGGCTTAGGTTACAAGTTTTACCTTCTCAGTCACCATTCTTCACATTTACGATTTTGCCACTCCCCAACGTTTCATCACCGCACATATACTCACACTCAAAGATTGTCGATACATCGAGAATATTTATTAGGCAGGAGCAGTCTACATGGAAAATAAGTGATTTACAGGATACTCACAAGTTCCGAAATAATAGTGTAGTGCTACAGTTTTTGTTAGTTATCCCTTGTGTTGTATTAGGTTATATTATTAGTTTCATTTTATTTCCTTCTTGGTTTAAATATAATGTGATAATCTAACAAAATTATTCTTTAGGTTTGGTTATTGTACGCGTAAAATGAACCTAATGGATACCAATCGAATTTATAATTTGTGTTTAATATATGTACAGGTACAAACTTAACTTATAACAATCAAATTCATGTCCGTTGCCGCGATGCGATGGGTTGCCACTTAGTTTGTATTCATATTGGAACCAAATTATTAAGAATAAGTAAACTACTAATGTCTTAAAAAGCATTTTTTCTTTCTTTATGGAATCAAACAAAGGTAAACAGGGCATGTTGACTAACACTCTAACAGAAACATCTTAATTTGTTAGTTTCAAAGGTCAATATGGTCTCTAATGCCAAAACCATGGGATAAAACAAGAGGTTGGGTTGCTGATTTATATAAAGTGTTAAAACAATTTGCAATAAGGATCATATTCCAAACAATATGGTCCATATGTGATATGGCTATCTTTTCATAAATGTCTTAAAAAGCATTTTTTTCTTTCTTTATGGAATCAAACAAAGGTAAACAGGGCATGTTGACTAACACTCTAACAGAAACATCTTAATTTGTTAGTTTCAAAGGTCAATATGGTCTCTAATGCCAAAACCATGGGATAAAACAAGAGGTTGGGTTGCTGATTTATATAAAGTGTTAAAACAATTTGCGATAAGGATCATATTCCAAACAATATGGTCCATATGTGATATGGCTATCTTTTCATAAATGGCAAACATAACCCTTGTACTATACACTTTTTGTACTATACACTTTTACACTCTTGGTAGATTTGACATGTCAACTTTACATAACCCTTTTGAGCCTTTTAATTCACATTACGTATAACCATAACATCCTTTAACATAATTTAGAAATATAACTAACTTCAAACAAATTTGCTTATTTCTTGAAGCTAATTTGCAATACCGGCACGTTTGACCTCATGACTTTCAACGATCATTATGAGGTGTCTTATGTCATAGCTCCACTCTCATAAACATTCATGTTCATCCATCTTAATAATTAAACACCGTGCATTACATCCAAAAAGTAGGGTGTTACTGTTACATTTCATGTAGCACACACTATCTCCCCCATCAAACGTTTCATGAATGGTTCACTAACGTTCATTTCGTTTACATGCCTAGCTACTTAGGTGTAAATGGATCAAAATGTTGAAAAACATTAAACTAGAAAAATCTAACGGAGTTAACGTCATGGACGAAAACACTTCAAGAAATTATAAAAACTAAACCAAAGTGACTTATATTGCAAAAAATTTTATTCTAAACTAAACTAGTTAAAACAGTCAAATCAAATAAACGGAAAACCATAATAATAAATATAGTTAAAAGAAAAAGATGGGAATTTATATGGCCTCAATAATTATCAAGAAACTGTAGTCATGGGTGTGTTATTCCTTCCTTTAATCATTCAATTCAGAAAAAGAATAACATTAGCTTAGAGAATGAACCACTCATTTTATTTGTATTTGTATCTGTATTGAATTAATGATAGCGATGTATACGGCATAAGCACCGCACATCCCGTAAAAAGAATGGATTATATAGTCACCAGATGTTGATCTTCTTCTTTTGGCTTCGATGATGGTTTAATAATAATAATAAACCCAGGACATGCCCCCACATTATAATTTGATTCTGTTTCTGCATTCTTTACTCATCTCTATCATGTATCTATATATACAAGGTAAGCATAATATCATCAATATCAATTTATTTGTCATTCCCATAATATCATCAATGAGTTATTTAATATTGTATTAGGAATCATGGGCAGGAACAATAGAGGAATGACCAAAAGAGTTGGTAGTAGTAATGATAATATTAATCATTCCTCCATTGCAAACATAACTTCTTTCTCTTGTACAACTTTCAATATCCTTGCTCCGATTTACAAGCGCATTACATACGAGGTAAAACTAAAACCATGTTCATGTTTCGGTGTTGTTTGTGTTGTCGAGTTTTGTTTTGAGACGTGCTTTGAAAGAATATAGGGTCGGGCTTGTAGAGAAAGCGCTGTTCGGGCGCATTGGCTCAACAGAAACGAAAAGATCTTGTACTTGTTGTTGCGTGAACGGTCTTCGATTATCTGTCTTCAGGTTATAATTATAAATTCATAATCATATATCTTCCACAAACTTTGTGTCTTAAGTTAAATTAAAAGTTTGAAACTTGGTTTGGATTTTTGTTAATTTGTTTTAGGAATTTTGGGTTGATAATGAAGAGCTTGTGGATATGTATGCCACGAAGCTTGGGGAAGCCGGTTATGTTAGTTTCAAGCTTCCACGAACCAATAACCGTGGGGAAGGCTTGTTAACTGCCGTCCATAAAGACTACTTTCGTGTTATCAACCATAGAGAGTTCCTGTTTAATGATTTTGCAGACCGGGTTGCTCAGCTTTTGCATGTTGAAGTAATTGCGCCCTTTGCACAATGCCGATCCAAGAATAATGTTTGTCGCGAGATGCTTATTGTTAACACTCATTTGTTATTTCCACATGATTCGAGCCTATCTTTGGAAAGACTAAGACAGGTAATTAAGCTCATCAAAATATTAATTTAAATGACTTTTTACGCGAAAATACAAGCTACTAAAAGTTCATTCTTTTATGTAGGTGTACAAAATCTTGCAGTCTGTTGATGCCTATCAAAAGGAGAACAATCTTGACCCGTTACCAATTATTCTTTGCGGGTAAACATGAATATTATTTGTTTTGTTAATATTCCAAGTTGAAGCATATTTTGTTGATAATGTTGGGAAATGTTCAGTGACTGGAACGGGAGCAAGCGAGGTCACGTTTACAAGTTCTTGAGATCTCAGGGATTTGAATCATCATATGATACGGCTCATCAATATACGGATGCAGATGCACATAAGGTCAATTTGTTTTATACAACACGTGTTTTTTTTAATTTTAATGGATCTAATTTGTTTGTCTGTATGTATGCAGTGGGTTAGCCATAGAAATCATCGTGGAAACATATGTGGTGTGGATTTTATTTGGTTTCTTAATCCAAATAAATATCGAAAACTACTAAAATCAAGTTGGAGTGATGCAGTCTTTGGGTTGTTCAGGGTATGAACCTGAACCTTAATATGTAATCGTTTATTTATGCTAGCAAGAGACAATCGTGTTGGGTTGAACTTGAACACGACTTGTATATTTATTCGTGTCAAATACATCTATCCTGGCCTGCACACACTTAACCCAAAACATGACCTGTTTACAACTCATTTATCTAAACAAATTATACAGGACGTAATCAAGTTGTAAACGTGTGTACATATTGTAATAAATTGGTTAAACAGGTCGCAACCATGTGTTTAGTTATACGTGTAAAATATGTACTCATTTAGAATTAAAGGTCCCAATTGATTTGAAATAATGAAATTGCGAAACATTTTTGTATTTTCAGTATCAACTAAGTCGGGCCTCAGTAACCGAAGAAGATGCATATGCATTTTTCAAGGCGGTGAGCAATGGTGATCATATTATTTACAATGGATTTTGTGAAGCATTACGCCAGGTATCATATCAAAATGCTTTGTAATTTTGTATCATGTCAAAATCTAAAAGACGATATAATATGTTTCAAAAGAACAATGGGAGCGAGCATAGTAGAATACACAATCTTGATTTTGGAATAAATTTGCATGAATTTGATTTTGTTTTGGTTCAAATGCAGCTTAATCTTATAGGTCAAGCCTATGGGCTTAGTGAGGATGAGACAGATGACCTGTGGTTCCAAGCAGACATTGATGGAAATGGCGTTCTTGACTACAAAGAATTTCAGCAACGGTTGTGGAACCCAATGTGGAGTTACCAAATTGAAGACCCGAGCCACGATCAAGAAGACGAAAATAAGCGTGTCACGATGGGATTGGATGTGAAAAATGCAGTATTATTCCCAACAGAAACCGAAACCGGATGTTGGCCAGAAGATTATTCTTTATCGGATCATGCTAGTCTTACGGCCGTGTTTACACCTACTAGAATGACAAGCTCTTGGTTGAATTCTTTGTAGTTTTGGCGTATTTTTTAAGAAACAGACTCAAATGACGCGTTGACCGCTCTCGGCATGAGAATGCTTAAGTGAGATCATCTTTGATGATGTGGGTATACTGGGAAACTTGAAGAAAACGGGATCTACGGGATTCTGATGTATTTCATGTATAGAAATATGTATAACAAACGTTTGAAAAGATGAATGATACGACCATGCATGCAGCTATAAAATACATTAGTTATCCATGACCAATATAAGAACAAGTAGTGTAATTTGTTTCATTCAGTTTAGAACATTGAAATAAAACATTGTCTTGTTCACGAGTTGATGTTGAACCGCTTGAAATGTTTTCTTGCTTGGTATCTTCTTTCCTAGCCATGATTCTTGCTCATTTCAGACTTGTTCTTGCTGTTGCGAAATTGATCAAAATTTATCCAACCAACTTGCTAATTGGATTTTAATTTATACAAACCCGTTGTACTTGCTAGTTCGTGCTTTTGACCAAAGATTGGTCGTTGAATCACAATGATTCTACTTGCTCTTGATGTATCTGAACCAAAGATGGTTCTACTTTCTACAAAACCAAGATGTTTGCTTTGACTTGCTACAAACCAAGATATTTGTTTTAACTTATAATGAACCACAAAGGTCGGTTCGACTTGCTAAGAACTACAAGGGTTTGGTTTAACTTGCTATGAACCATGAAGGTTCGATATCACTTGCTATTACAAAGAAATTGACCAAAACACGCACTGCGCTTCTGAAGACACGCCACATGCTTTGACCCTGAGGAAAAGACAACGAAGACTGCAAAAGCATGGGCCGTGCCAGACAAAGATCACCAATTCATGTGATAAACGAGAACATATCATCCGGGGTGTTGTAACGTCTATGTGTTTCTTTCATGTTCAAAGTTCATTCTTTACAATTGTGAAAGAGCTATACAATTTACATCATCCCAGGTGAAAAAATATATAACACTGGCATCAAAGATCACTCTATATGAGTTCTACAAATAGTCAAAGAGGTATGTAATTCCATGTACATCATCCTTTGTCGAGCAAGATATAGCAGCAAAGAACACGTTTATGAGATGATTCACGTGTTCTTTTCCAAAGCTGATAATGCTGGCGTAAGGTAGTTATTTGCTTTGTCGGGTAGATGTGCCACCTACGAGGGGAAACACATGAAACAATGTGAACAGTTGAATATTATCAAATGGAATGACATGAGAGAACATTACCAGTTCATACAACTCCTTCCCGGGCTCAGCGACATATTCATAGCACACCTGTTCATAACATGATCATTGCTCGATTACAACAAAGCCAATCATGATTAAAGTAAGTAATAAGCATGTTACTCACATCGAAGCTCTTGTTCCTTGCAGTTGGGTCATGCAATGCCTTTACACAGATATCGGCCACGTCAGCACAACTTATCCCCTACAAGTAACCTTGATGCTAAGCTTGGGCAGCATGTCAATAATAATAATGAACTAACTAACCAACTGTTTGTTAATAAACAATCACCTGAGTTATCCTGTTTCCTTGATCAAATATAAGAGCTCGTTGTCCCCCTGGTTCTTCCTATGTGACAAGAAAACCAGGCGATTAAACAGGATCAATGCCTTTTTGTTAATGGCAAAACATACACTATATGAAGTGACAAGCGACGACATAAACCCGATGTGATGAGCTCACCATTAATGGACCAGGGCGAATTACTGTGTACCCAAGGCCCGATCTTCTTAGGGAATCCTCTCCGGCCTATACAACAGATATATTAGTTGTACCACAATATAACATTAAATAGATGACAATAAACAACAGACCTTTTTGGCTTTCAAAACCTGCTCCCTTCTGCCGGTTTCAATTCCCGAACCTGTACACGAGACCAAGATGAAGTCTGTTTCTTGCCCAGTCTGCAAAACCAGTTGTAACTCAGATTCAAGACTATGAAACCGATGCTAAACTATCCGTGTTTTGTAATTATAAAGGAAAACCTTTAGGAGTAATGTGCAAGATAGCAGATTAACCAAGAAAAAATAAATTTTGAAGTACAAATGCAAGATAAAACTAAATTTTATATGAAGCTGCAGTACCGATTTTTTAATGTGTGCAACTAGTAGCGAGATGTTTTATGATTTAATGGCATAAAGCAACTCAAATGACACTTAAGAGAATTTTATTGTTTTCTCCTAAGGTATCAAATGAGTGGAACTCAAATATTTATGCATTTTAGGTTATAATGTAAGACATTCATAAATTTGAAAACCACTGCACCAATAACCAAAAGATAAAATAATATACGTAACGGATATATAAGAACAGGAAAGTCTGAATTCTCGTAGAGAAGTAACATGCAACAACTTCAGAAATACTTACCGGCAATGCTTTTATATATTCCAGTATCATTTTGAAGCTTCTCAAGTCTTGATTCACCCCAGCAGGTCCTTCAGCAGGTCTCTGTCGAAGTGAATATAACTCAACCATCACAAGTCATAACTTGGCATAATGCAGGTTTAACTATACAATGCATATGATTGAGTGAATAATTACAAGGACGATACATACATATGGTAGAGATGAACTAAACTCAAAATATTTGGGGACATATTTAGTACTTTTTTTTCAGGCAATATACATTAATTTTGGCGAGTGCAGAGTTGAAAAAATCAAGTTTGAAGACACAAAAGAAAACCATTCGTTTTATGAGTACGAAAAGCAAACCTACCTGTCTTCTAGGTTCAAAGCGTATGGTCAAGGTATGCACAAGGAATGGATCCAATGGTGGATCAGCAGGATTCACAGGCCGAAACGACGAAAATGGTATTCTTACCTAGCAAGACAAATATGAGAAAACGTAAAGGAAGATAATTAAATGGAACACAAAACATCAACCGGGCATCTAGGGCAAGACCTCTCACCCTGCAAAACCCAACTTTTGTGCTAAATCTAGCAAAGTAGAGATTACTCTGGCCTGTGTCTTCTGAAGAACCGGATTCAAGAATTAAAACATATGACCTTCCATTTCCACCTACAGAAAGTACGAGACCTTCATACCTGAAGTTTGGAGACAAGTAAGACTTAACAACAGATACAAAAAGGTCAATATTTCTGCTATCAGACAAGTACCTGTCCAACGTGCTACCAAGAGGTAATGATAGCTTAGTCGACAATTCAACATATCCTCCTCGTGTAAAAACGTAACCTATTTACATAGCAAAGTGTTACTAGGCTTAACATTTGTTATGTTCATTCGTGTTCATTCTAGAAAAGATGATCGATCTAACCTGAAAAAACTGCTTCTCCGGTCTCGGTAAACTCAAACTTAGCATCCATTCCTCCATCGTATTTAGCAGCAACCGTATCCTGGAAATAAGTTCCCTTGCGGATGTTCCACCCATTCAAGGACTCTTCAGACTTAAACTTTGCAAGTAGAAGCTTGCTTTTGCTGCTTTTACCAGCTCGCAACTGCGCCAGCTTATTGTTGTAGTCCTGAACCAAACAACAAA
Source organism: Bidens hawaiensis (assembly GCF_021521415.1). Classification (NCBI taxonomy): domain Eukaryota; kingdom Viridiplantae; phylum Streptophyta; class Magnoliopsida; order Asterales; family Asteraceae; genus Bidens; species Bidens hawaiensis. The sequence continues at coordinate 169,930 of NW_027505311.1, read as the reverse complement.
ACAGTGAGTGATCTGTTTAATGCTGAGCAAATAAATACAGTTCAACTATGACACACATTAAGAATTCTATTTACCTGGATGAATGTATTATTATCCATTTATCCGACTTACATTTGGCAATCAAAGGTGATAATAACAATAATAATAAATGAAGGAATTACCTGAAAGGCTTTGCTGAGGTTATACACACCCTGAAAATCAACTCTGTTAAGATCCACAGTTATAGAGGACCGAGCCGTCGCACAATAGATAATCTTGTTACAACCTTCAACTGCAGCTCTAAGAGTCGCAGGATCTCCAACATCCCCAATCACAATCTTAACCGAAGTCGGCAACATATCCAAAACTTCCTGATCAGCATTCCTCACTAAAGCCTAATTCACAACCAAAACATAACATAACATATCCACAAACTGGATTATAAATATTACAAAACACATCCAAATGGGAATGAATAACAAACATACTTTAACCGAATATCCCCTAAGCATAAGCTTACGAACAACAATTCGACCGACACGGCTGGTAGCACCAACCACAAGGACAGTGGTGTTCTGAGCCCCGGGAATGGCGAATTCGCACATAGGACCACCTTCCTGAATGAGAAGACTAGTCTCGTCATCGGAGCGGGTGGTCCTAGAGATCTGTCCCAATTCGGAGAATTTGCGCCACGCCTCGTCGAATATCTGCCTCGATCGTCTTCCTAATCCGACCGGGTTGGCGTCCACTAGCCTCTTCATCACGGACACTGAAGAATCATCAGCTACCTCCTTGTTATCATCCTCTGGAGCAGGTGGTGGAGAAGAAGAAGATGAAGCCAATACTAAGCGTCTACGTGGATGCTGATGATTGGTGGTGACATTAGTACTCCAGCAGCGATTGAAACCACTGGTGAAATCTGTGGTGAATTTAGTTGGGGACTGGGGGCAAAGGTTACCGGCGGTGGTTGTGGAGGTTAAGGCGGATGTCATTGAGTATCAGCAGTGAACTGTACGACGGGATTATTAGCCACAGAATAATAATGAAGAAGATGAAGGTTTGAAAAGCCGTTGGCAGAGTGTGGTGCATCGGTTTGCCACGTAGAGATGCTGATGTTCACTTGTCAACTCTTTGGTGGTGTTTCATTGTCTTGTCAAACAATAACAAATGGATAATTCGTATGGATAATTATAAATAAATATTGTCTTATAAGTAGGGTACACAGAATTACTAATCCCTTTTTTTTTAACTTTGATATTTCAACAAACTTGGATTACTTTTTTCGTTAGTTTCCTACAATATGATAATTTTATTCTTATCCTTAAAGGACGAAATGTATAACTTATAGGATTTTGTGTAAGTCTTTTTTTGTAAATTATAGGATATTGTTAAGAGTGGTTGCGAGTGAAAGAAATAAAAATATTATTGATTTTTTGTTAATTTGAAGAAAATTTGTTTGTCATTGTTTATTTTTTAATATATGTTGAAATTGGTTGTGATCAATAGATGAAAGAAATTACAATGATAAATATACTATAAAGTATTATTTAGTTAAATTGAAAAAGAAATGTTATGATTTTAGTGTAATTCTAGAAATGAGGATGTGAAGCGGATAATGATCTTAGAAACTTAACGGAAATATGAATTTTTAATTAATTTAATTTTTTTTAATAATTTATAAATGTGTTTATAGATTTTTAATTCATTTTAAATTTGTTTTAGTTGTTTAATGTTAAAAACATTAAAAATTCATAACAAACAATCAATTTAGATATTTATTTTTATGTAATCTTATTTGATGCCACTGCCAGTTTTATTATTAACTCAATAATTTTATGGTTACATACATGCAACCACAAATTTGTATGTAATTTACTAACTGATGAGGTAAAAAAAAGGGTGAATATTAGAACGAAAGAAAAGTACTACAATCCAAAAGAACTTTAGGTGTGAGTTAAAACAAAAGATGCAAAACAATAAATAAAGCAACATGGACCTGAGTCAAATATTCGAACTTAGGTCTCACAAGTGAAGGAGAGAGATGAAAACCAATAAGCAACGAGCCCCTTGTGTTTTCTTTTGGTTTGACAATATACAAACTTATACAACAAAGACCTAAAGAGAATAAGGGGTGCTTGGGCGAGCTTATAAATTTGTTTATCTATCTTTAAAAACCAAATGTCACTTTTGAAAAGCTTAAATTTGAAGCTTTTGAATGAGTTTTGTCAAACACATCTTCCTTTTTAACAAACAAACAAACAAATATAAAAGTTTTAGAAGCTCACCCACACACCCCCTTAAATAGAAATAAAAGAACCCAACCGGTGACGCGTTACTCAGAGAGCCGGCTCATGGAGTGAAGTCAAGCCTTTACTTTAGGCCTCCATTCCTGAAGGGCCTCTCAATTTTAACTTTCTTTTTCATAGATATGTTAATTTGGGCTTTACATTTAACTTCTCTAGATTAGTTGTTGTTACAGGAGATATCGCTTTCATCTTGATTGTAACAAGTTTTCAATAGATTTTCTCATGAAATAGTTAATCTAATAACAACAGCTGTTGATTTAGTTTAGGCTATTAACGCTAAATGCTCATTAGGAATCTTGGAAAAATGAATATGCATCATCATATTCCCATGTGTTAAAATCATAAGCATTTTTATGAATTTTTTTAGAATGGCCTAGATTTTTTAATTCGTTCTAGACCTCTCGATTATAAATAGAAAATATAATGACAAAATGTATAAAAAATATTATTTAACTAAACATAAATAAATATTTTTAGTAGGAATGCTCTAAAATAAAAAAGGTAAAATGAAAACTGCATAGCTAGAACACTCATGACTCTTGAGACGATGTTCCACGACTTTTCAGGAAGATCGAAGGTGCTAAAGTTTATATATACGGAGAGAGTATAATAATAATTTTATTTACCTAAAAAGGTTTAACATTTGATTAATTGGCTTAAAGTAAAGCAAAAAGACACGTGGTGGTAGGAAAAGATACGTGTCGATAGAAGAAGAAAGAAGCACTCCAGGCCTTTGATATAACTAATTAATAGATTGCTGTGTCTGTTCGGATAGTCACTAGTCACCGCTGAAGAGAAAGAAGTAGATCGAAATGGGACAAGGTGAAGGAGATACACCGGATGTCGAGATTCAGGTATATATCATATATATTGCATGCTCTATATCTGTCTTATCTTTGTGTCTATATTGGTTATATATATCTTTTATCAACTCAGATGCATATATGCAGGAAAGAGGGGACATATACTTCTTTTACAGGCCTAAAGTGGGCAAGGACGAAGCACATAGCTCCGATGATGTCCAGAGAATGTACATCATTTTAAAGCCCCACACTAATTCCACTTCCACTCAACCCGAGCAACAGGAGAAGGAGAAGGAGAAGGAGGAGGAGGAGGATATACAGGTGCATATGCGTGTGCTGTTGTTAACGTTTTAAATATATTATGAAACCACAAATTATACAATCTCAATAGTTATAATGAGAGAGATAAATACAATACAGCGACATGAATCTTCTTAACAGCATACTATTAAACGCAAATTATATACAAGCTGGTTGTGTGGAGAGAGTCACTCTTTAACATATTGACCAACATAATTTGCTCTTTCATAACCAATTGATTTGATCAACATTCCTTGATTGTTGTCACTTATATATATCACTAGCTAGCTAGTTGAAATTAATAATATTATATATTTGTTGGTTTCTTGGTAATCCGTAATTAGGAAGAAGAAAAAAAAGATGATAAAAAGGTGGTGGTAAGGTTGATTGTCATGGGAAAGAAAAGCCTCCCTGATCCAGCCAAGAGAAGCAAACCACATTGGGGGTTGGTTGAGTTAGTAACCACCAACATTCAAGATGTTAAAGATGCTCTTAAAGGAGGTAATTCATCATTTAATTAATTAAAATAATGGATTAGCTTAATAAACTATCTATATATGGTCAGTATTCAATATTATTTCCATGTGTAGGGGAATATGATACAAAGACAAGGGGTCACAGAGTGAACCCACCAGCAAGGGCATTAGGAGAAGGCGTGTACCGAATACTTAAACACCACACCGGCAACAAGATGCACACCCATCTCATTTACAAGCTCGAACTCCCATCCGAAGGAGCGGATAACCAACCGCAGGAAGAATTAAACATAGAAAGGGAGGGTTCATTCCTCATCCAAATCAAGAATCCTAACCATAACCAAGGATGGTCGAAAAAGAAGAAGGCGGTATTTCCTGCGCACCTCCAAGGACAGTTTGGGAAGCTGCGATACCATGCTGCGGATCCACCCGACTTTTTAAACTATGAAGGGTGCGAGTTCTTGCTAATATCGGCATCTGATGATATACATCAGGAGCTTGGGTTGGAGATTGAAGAAGACGCTTCTTGCTCCGACCTTGTTAACACTTTCGGGGAGATGGCTTCCACGGATGCTCTTTTCAGAGGCGTTTGGGTTTGAAGTTTGAACTATGAATGCTGTGTTGTTTGATTTCCTGTGTTACTACATGTACTGTGTACATATATGTTGTATGACTATTAGTTAGTATATGTAGCTTTATAGTCACTATGCAGCTCAGCCTGAACTAATCTATACTATTTGTGCATCTTTGTGATCATAGCTTGTTAGTTTATATGCACATGTACACTTACAGTTCTGTACTATTTGCACATAGGTAACACACTAATTTGACTTTGTAGAACAATAATATCAGTTTAACATTACTAACAAAACATTTGCAATTCTGCACTATTTGAACATTGGTAACACACTAATTTGACTATATTTGTAGAACAAATGCTGATGATTATATTTGATATGGTATATAATGTTATCATGAACTAATTATTAATGATTATGATTGTATATTATTTTTGAAGATTAATTTTTTCACGTTTCAATGTGAATTTTTCTCGCTATGTTATTGACATGTTAATGTATCCATGTTTTTACCCCACTGTGAATCATGTATTTTACTAGTAATTTTTAAAGTTGATTTAGAGGCATTGAGTATTAAGAGATGTGTGTGTTTTTTTAATTTATAATGATGATGTTTGTATTATAGTGTTAGTTAGAGGTGGTCAAAAAAACCGGTCCTCGAACCGGTTTGCCGGTTTAAACCGGAAACCGGTTTTTAAGAAAACCGGTTTTTTGTAAACCGGATTGACCGGTTTACAAACCGGCGGTTTGTATATCGGTTACACAATTTGGAGCCAAAACCGGTTTTATAACCGGTTATAAAAAAAACCGGTTTTTTTTAATAACCGGTTATAAAAAAACCGGTTAACCGGTTTTTTTATAAACCGGTTTTTGACCGTTATAAAAAAACCGGTTAACCGGTTAAAAACCGGTTTTTTCCCGTTGAGTAACGGCTATATAGCCGTTTTTTTTTATTTTTTGACCGTTTTTTTTTCCCCATTTTACCCCCACAAACATCTATATATAGCTTAGGTTGGGTATTGGTTAGATCACACTCGATTATACAACTCCAAACGCTCTAAACGTTTATTTCATACGCGATTATTTTGTTATCTCACGCTCAATTATACCACATTACCACTCCATACGCTCTTATTTCGTAGTCGATTATCATGGCCTCCCAAAGTGCTGCTTCATCCGTCAACATGGGTGCCTCGAACACGGGAGAAACGGTCGTTCGGGTCATCCCCACGAAACGAAACCATGATGTTTGGCAACATTTCGACCTATGCGAAATGTCTAATGGTAGCCAAAAAGCTCGATGCAAACATTGTTTGAAGTTTTATGGCAAAGATGCAAACTCCACTTTAAAAGCGCATGTACAAAGGCCCTTTTGCAAGGCCTTGAAAGACGAATCGGGAAGTAGTTCGCAGCCGGAGATGACGAATCAAGGAACGGTGTTTACGTACGACCTTGAAGCGGTACGTCAACAGTTTTCAAACTTTGTGATTCAACAAACACTTCCTTTCAACCACTTCGACAACCCTCAATTCACGGAGATGATGCAAAAGTATGTTCAACCACGCTACCAACACGTAAGTCGTTCGACCCTTAGAAGAGATTGTCTTAAATCATGGAAAAACGCTAAATCCGAACTAATTTCATACTTTTCAAACTTACAAACTGGTGTAAACTTAACAACGGATGTGTGGTCGGTACCTAATGGTTCGCCCGACTCATACATTTGTGTGACGGCTCATTGGGTTGACCCCGAGTCGTGGCAAATGATAAAACGAACCGTTGCGTTTCAATTGTTTGATTACCCGCACACGGGTAGAAATATTTTTAAACTCTTGGATAAAGTCATTCGACAATACAATATTGAACATAAAATCTTTTCAATTTCGTTTGATAACGCGTCCAACAATACGGCCGCGGTTGGCCATTTAGAATTAAAGTATAAACCTATTTGTGATGGAGCGTTTTTTCATAGCCGATGCATTGCACATATTATCAACTTGGCCGTGCAAGATAGGTTAAACGTGATCGAAACGCAAAGAAACAATTTTAAAAGAATGTTACGAGATATTTTTAGCAACAATACAACATTTTCAAGATACAAAAAATTTTGTGTAGAAGCTAATTGTCAATGGTTGGGGCCAAATTGGGATTGTCCAACAAGATGGAACTCGACTTGTGATATGTTTGAGAAAGCCATCCAACAAAAAGAATCATTAATTGTGTTTCATCAAATTTTGTCAAATAGGGGTAAATGTGCACCGTACGATCCTAGAAACTGGTTATTGATTGAGATCGTTACGGAGGTCCTTCAAATTTTTAAATCTTGCACAACTAGTTTATCCGGGGTTTACTATCCAACAAGCCCCATTGCTTTACCAAAAATTGCTGTCATGTGCACAAAGTTGAGTGAACTTCATTGTAGGGGTGCACCTTATTTTGATATGGGTGTAAAAATGAAAGAAAAATTTAGAAAATATTTTCAACAACTACCCGCTGTTTTGACATGTGCACTGCGTTAAACCCTTGCATCAATGTTGGTGGTGTTGAAGCTTTAATAGAAAAAATTTGTGATGAGCTAGAGTTAAACGACGATCAAAACCCCTATTATAACCAAACTTTAAAGAATGCTTTCAACACCACCTTGTCAAACATGTATGATGTTTACCTTACAAAATACGGGTCGTCTTCCCAAATTCATGACTCGTTAAGAGCTGTTGCACAATCCCAATCCCAAACCGACCTTGAAATGGGGATGTACTACATGATTTGGGAAGACGCCGGTAAACGTCAAAAGGTAAACACCCCAAGCAGTGAACTTGGAAGGTATGGTGGTACCAACTTTGTGAAACACATGACTCCGGATGAATTTAGAAGTCTTGATTTGCTGGCTTGGTGGAGAGGTAAGGAGGATGAGTTTCCGATCCTCGCCGCCATGGCCAAAGATTTACTAACGGTCCAAGCTTCCACGGTAGCTTCGGAGTCTGCTTTTTCTGTTTCTGGCAGGGTTATATCGATTAGGAGGACTCGACTCACTCCACCAGCTGTAGAGATGTCGATTTGCTACAAGGATTACTTGGACTCTTTAGATATGGCACAACATCAACGCTCACTCGAGGGGGAAATGGACTATGAGGCGGCCTTGTATGAAGACGAGGTCAATCAAGGACACACTCAACCAATGACCGATGAAGAAGCCGCGTACGACGATTACCTAAGGAATAGCTCGGGATCGGGTAGCGAAGAAAATTAGTTAAAGAAACAACAAACATGGAGGCAAATAATGAGTAAGAAACAGCAAGTTGTTAATGTAATCGTGTCTAAGCATTATTTAATGTTTGTATTTTTGAGTTACGAATATGCGATAACGATTTAATGTTTGTAGTTTTTATGTAAAAGCTATAAATGAAAGTTATGTGTTTTTAATCTTCCAAGCAAAGAACCCTAACAACGAAAGCAAAGAATGGCTTCGGTCTTCCAAACTAAACCCTAAACCCTAAACCCTAAACCCAAAAAAAAAAAAAAAAAAAAAAAAAACCGGTTAACCGGTTATTAGAAAATCGGTTAATAAAAAAACCGGTTTATTAACCGGTTCTAACCGGTTTCTAAACCGGTCCTAACCGGTTAGGGTTTTCAGATACAAAAACCGGTTAATAACCGGTCCGGTTATTAACCGAACCGGTTTTTTTCCGGGCCAAAAAAACCGGTCCGGTTAATAACCGAACCGGTTTTTTTAAAAAAACCGATTTGTGCACCTCTAGTGTTAGTGACGTATTTTTATTGTGGGATAAATCAAAATGACCCGGACCATCGAGCAAACCCGAATCATCAACCTACCTGGAACCATCGAACAAACCCGAATCATCAACCTACCTGGAACAATGAACCTATCGGAAAAAAATATTATGCATCCGTCATTGTAGCCAAACATGATAATCCACACATCATACACATGAATGTATTTCTAGTATCGTCATATCTCATCCTAAGTTACCAATTTTATTTTACTTGTCATAATCATATTCACAATTGACTGTCATATTAACAACGTTTAAATCAATTAACATGGTCTCAACAACAAAATCATTTAACATGTTTTTAAAATTTTACATTAACCACTAACTATAAGACGTTGTTAATATTCATTATCAATTAACATGTTATCAACACTTAGACCGAGCCTCGTGGAGTAAATTGGCACGACGTTTTGGGGGTGCGTTTTGTGGATAAATGTTGTGTACACAACGTTGGGGAAGCGTGCATTTTGCCTTTCGGGAACACCGCCCTCACCCCGTCATGCTCTCCCTCTCCTCTTTATCTCACTTCTCCTTTTTATGCGTCTCAAGAACAAGAAACTAAAACCAGATAAAATAAGATGTTAAAATGTGATGAACGAGGAGATATGTGATGAACAAGTCCAAGTCCAAAGACAATGTCCGGGGGTAGATATAAAGAAGTTAACAGCAACAATAGCAACGGATCAAGGAAATGAAGATGGAGATGAGATAGGACTAGAATATTATAACATGATATGTATAGTTAGGGTTACAAGGGTAAATAAGTGGGTATAACTAGGGGCGGACCCATGGCTTAGCCATAGGGGTCGGCCGACCCCTGTAAGATTTTTATTTTTAGTGTTATATATATATGATAATATCCTTACCAACCCTTGTAAAATTTCAACACCGACTCCTGTGCAATATAGAGAAAAGAAGAAGGGAAAGAAATGTTGAACTAAAAGGAAAAAATTTTCACCGGAATTTGTTTTCAGGCAAGAGTTGTTGCAGGTAGAAATTGAAGAAATGATATATAGAAAAAAGATATGTACTGTTTTTCAATGTTTTGTTGTTTTGTAATGTATCTAGGGCCATTTAAGTCTTTTTACTACAAAAGTTGTTTGTTTCTTTTTTCCTTTTCATTTCAAACGTAAACTTTTTTTTTAAATGTAAAGTATTTGATAATAATAATATAAGAAAAACATAGATTAGTCATTTCTTTTACTTATATTAACTAAAAGAGCTCTATTTATATTAGCTGATTTTAATTACATTTGTTCTTCTTTACTTTATTATCAAACTATTTATTTTTAATTAGTATAAAAATTGTTATACATGTAAAATATATATCATGTAGAATATATATATCCTGTGAAATAAAAACAATTACGATTTTATCACCTTATGTTTTAACAGCGTTAGTCGTCCTCAACTGCTTAATCTTTTGGGTAGATTTGAATTTTATATAAGCTGAATTTCATTTTAATTCAAACCGTAGGTACATTTTCTTTCATGATCATTTATCATGCTATTCAAATTTATTATTACTGATTTATTCATATAATATGTAGTTTATTTGTCTCTTTTTATATTTATATATATATATTGGTATATTTTATTTTGTGCATAAAAATGTTGTACAAATATTTTTGGGTTAATACATATAGGCTATTTATATATTAAACTATATATAAAGCTTATTAATATATTATTGCATATGTAAACCGGTACACTTTTGCTCATTGGTTCAGGGTCGTCGCCTCAATACAAATTGAGATTGACGTAATTTTTTTTGTATTTATAATTTAATTGTTTTCTTATGCTATGTGACCCACCTAACTGGAACAAACAAAAAAAATTAGTATAATGTGATATACAATCAGCCTTAAAATTTCGACCCCTGTGAAATTAATTCCTGGATACGTCACCGGGTATAACGTAGACAAACCCGTTTAAACGTTTAACTTCTCTCTCGAGTTAATATTTAGAATAAGTTAGTTTAATGTAACTTTTTTATTTAATAAAATATTATCTATTTAAAATTTATTAAAAGATTATAAATGCAAAAAAGAAAAAAAAATAATTGAGTAATGATTGTTGTAAAGTTACAAGAAGAGTGTCGACTACACTCGTGTTTTATAAAACTTTGAAGTATTGATGCTAAAGGTGCGTAGTTTTCTAAAACTTTAAAGTGTTGGCTGGACGTCACATGTGTTTTATAAAACTCTGAAGTGTTAATTGGACGTTCCGTGACACAAAACATAGATAGTTCGACTATTTTATCTCCGTACTCATATAAGAGGGTTTTAGGTGAGGTTGGGGTTTTAAGCCGATGTCATTCGCAGTGGCAGCAGCAGCAGATATGCGGGTTTCATCACTCGTTCAGCCTCCATCAAATTATTATTGGTCTAATAACAATCACTCACATACTCTCCGTCTATGCTTCCCGGTTCAATTACCCTCCGTTTACCCCAGAGCCGTTGTTCATTATCGCAAATTCAAGAAACAATTGAAACTGTACTGTTCTTCTACCGCTAACAACGATTATTCAGACGAAACCCTAAACCAAGCAGCAGCAATAGAAGCAGTATCCGATATACTAGTGGAAAATGGTGTTTCGGTGGACGAATCAATGGAAATTGCTGTGAATTCACCAAAGTATGTGGAAATGTTGATGGATGGTGTTCGGGAGCTCGATGAACTGTTTCGGTCGACCGGGAGTTATAAGAAGAAGGTGTTTGAGATGGGGAAACAGAAGGGGGACAAGGGTTTGGTTCCTGTGTTGGAGAGTTTGGTGGGTCTGCCTTTGCCTTCTGCTATGCATATTGCTCGTTATCTTTCGGCTCATTCGCCGACTAACCTCATCCGCAAGGTGTCTTTTTTAATATTAAAGTTTGGCTTATTTTTTTGTTTCTTGAAGATTTACTTAACAAACACTTTAATGCTGTTATTTGATAAAAAAAGTGTTAATTTTGTCTATCGGTGTTGTAGAACTCGCTAGGCGTTGGTTGGGAGTGGGATACTGACTAGCGATTAATCGGGATTAATCAGATTGGAATTTTTATGTGCAATTTTTCAAAATTATATGTACACATTTTTATATGTAATATTTTGAATTAGACGGATTTTAACCGCACCTCGACCCGCTCAGGATTGAAATCACCAGAATTAGGGCCGATTAGACCAATTAGCAATTAATATCGCTTATTACCGAAAAATTAACCAGCCAACACTGTTATCGATCAGCTTGTATTATGGATAACTAAGTATTGGCTTAAATGGTTAAAATTACCATAAGATGTTTGTTAACGGACACTTTATAGTTATTTTTCTTTAAAATTTGCCTTGAGCTAATTTGATACATGGCAAAGTTAGTTATTGTTTGGGATTTGCTTGTAGATCAAGTATGTGAAAGGAATATTGTTTTCGGATGTGGATGGGAAAGTGCCAATTGAAAAGACTGGTCGCCGAATGATGATGCATTTATCAGTATCGGTTGATGATGATTTGCAGCACACCTTTTCATTTCTTGAGAAGGTAAATCCTGCATTCTTGCTGGTTTGGTTTATCACCTCATTGGTTTGTTAATTGTATCGTTTATGTAGATTCAAGCGAGGCGTGGAGGTCTGGCTTTGTTGGGTTCTGGAGACGGGTCTTTCCGCTACCTAATAGAATCATTTCCTAGGCTGCTTTTGCTGTCTGTAGAGTCCAATATGAAGCCAGTGGTAGATTTCCTTGAATTAATTGGAGTCCCTAAGGGTTGCATCAGAAGTGTTCTTTTGTTGTACCCTCCAGTACTTTTCTGTGACGTTGAGAAAGATATTAAACCAAGAATGCAAGTTTTTGCAAAGGTATGCATATATACAATCAGCTTCTTTATTGTCATATATTATCTTTCCATGCAACTCCTAGTCTCTTCTAAGCTCGTTTGTATTCCTTATACTCGCATTTAATCATACGACTTAGCAGAACTTTTCAAAATGTGATTCTTCATCTATCCTATCCTTGTAAATGTAGTTGCCTTTTGTGTAGCCCTAGAACACAGTATATGATCATAAAACCGAGTAAAATTTGTTGTTACAATGTAATTTTTTAAAATATTTTGTTGCCGATCAAGTCACTTATCAGTACCGGTATTTAGGTGTATGGAGAGGATACAGAGTTCGGTAAGATGTTGCTGAAATACCCTTGGATTCTTTCTACAAGCATTGGACAAAATTATGAGGAAATCTTTGCTTTTTTATACGCAGATAAGGTATGTAATCTCATACTCCATTGCATGGTCAGCTAAAAGTACTATTATTATTATAATGCAGTTCATTAGATTTGTTGAATAAAGTTATATCCTTTTGTTTTATGTGGATCTCAAACTTCTACCCTGCTATATAAATTACTAATATGGATCTTTGATCAGTCATACACTTTAGCAGCTGGGGTTTGCTCCTGGTAGACATTCTTCACAGTCCTTTTTTTTTTTTACCAAAACTCATAACATTTAGTGTTTTTCAGTGTTTATACCTTTGATGATTTATGTATGAATACACATACATGTTCTCATATCATCATATGCATAACTTTGTTTACATATACACGCATCTTACTTCTTATATACTGTTCTTGCCTCTCACCATTTTGTGTTATTAGTACTTTACTAGTTTACTACTATTATTTTGGTACGCTTTGTATAGTTGTTTTGAGCCATGTTCCACATGGTTATATACTATAGATGTCAAGAAGAGGTTATTTACAAACCATTTGTTTCTGATACAGTTTGTTTATACAGTTAATGCGAATCTTTAGTGCTGCTTTGTCTTTTACTTGATTCAGTTATCTTTTCACATGCACATGCTTGAATCTTTAAGCTCCTCTTCTTGCATTCCCCTTATATTTAGTTTCTTGGAAATTTGGTTTTTCTCCCTTTAACACCAGGGGTAGTAATAGTGATTCCATTATTTGATGCTTTTGTGCTTAAATTTATTAATCAATAATCATGTTTCCTAGCCAGTAAATTGTGATAACATTTCATGATAGGTGGCAGAAGTCAGCATTCGTCATGCAGTCAGGAGCTGGCCACTTATTTTAGGCTGTTCAGTTGCAAAACTGAAGCTGATGATTGATGAATTGCGTGAAATAGGCGTTACAGAAAAGCAGCTAAACAAAGTTATCGCCACTAGTCCTCAACTACTTATGCAGAAACCACAAGAAATTTTCCAGGTTGGTTACTCATTTCTCCTTTTGACAGTTGTGTAGAATAGCTTTTAATCTATAACGCATACTCATTAATTGAACAGGTGGTTTCATATTTAAAAGATTTAGGAGTCGAAGAAGAAAGTGTTGGAAGGGTGCTTGGGCGATGTCCTGAAATTTTCATGGCCAACATTGATAAGACACTGAAGAAGAAGGTTGAGTTCCTTTGTGACCTTGGTGTTTCGAAGAAGCATCTTCCTCGTGTAATAAAAAAATACCCAGAGTTTTTGGTCTGTGACGTTAATAATTCTCTACTTCCACGGTAAGCCTTGCTGCGTTTCTTATATAAATAATAATATTAAAAGGATGGTGATGATGATAGTTGTTGCAGAATGAGGTACTTGTTACGGATTGGGTTGTCGAAGAGGGAAATTGCATTCATGGTGGGGAGGTTTTCTCCATTGCTCGGGTACAGCATCGAAGAGGTTTTGAGGCCGAAATACGAGTTTCTAGTAAACACAATGCAGAAGCCACTGGAAGAGGTGGTGGAGTATCCGAGATATTTTAGTTACTCCCTGGAGAAGAAGATAAAGCCGCGGTTTTGGGTGATCAAGGGTAGGAATTGTGAGTGTAGCTTAAAAGACATGCTGGGAAAGAACGATGAAGAATTTGCAGCCGACTACATGACATGACTACTGTCGGATGGATGCTACTTTTTGCAAATGTGGCAGCTCACTACTGCTGATGCAACACCTGGTCTCTTCCTCCTCCCAAGCAGCGCTGTAGTTGTTGTCCACCTTAGAATATGTGTTTTTGTTAGTCTTAATATTCAGCATAATCTGTTTTGAGGTTTCATATAGTTACTGGACTTCTCTTTGGTTAATACAAAGCTGTAAACTTTTTAAGTTAGGAAACAAACAGATGTATATAATCATCAACTTTGTGAGTTATGAAGCTAACAGATGTGTATGCTTTCTTTTTGGAATTTGTTACCAGTTACCATCACTAGACCTGTAATCAAACCAAACATTCAGTGTCACTGGGCGGAAAGTTGGTTTATACATGTTTAGGGATGGATGGGGAATTATGGAGAGTGATCAACCAATGAGAGAGTGTCATGTTAAAAGTAGAGAGTCAAGACCGTATGATTTAAGATTTATGAGGGGTGTAAAAAAACTGGAGGAACTTTTTTATTTTCATTTTATATAATTTAAAATCATAAAAATACCAGATAAAAATTACTAAATGTAAAATTATTAACTCGAATAAAAACAATAAAAAAACATAAATTTCATTAATTGAAATTTCAGTTGAGACGGTTAGAACCAGAACGCTTGAAACTTTTTTGCTCGAACCCCCTCTTGATTGTCAAGTGTTCTTGCTTCAATCTGTTTTGTGGTATACGTAAGGATCTTGCAAAATATAGTGAAGAACTAAACTTAAAAATTGTAGAAGAGGGCATTAATTTATAGAATTTCAAGTAAACTATTTGTTTATATATGTTCCGATTGTCGTTTGACGTTCAACGTTAATATTCTTGGCTTCCCCAACCCAAAATTCCAACTCGAACACCCTAACCAACTTAATTATGGCGGTGTTGCTAATGAAACCGACCCAATCCGCACCCTACCGAAATTGATACCCTTATATAGTCAACAAACCAACCATTTAGGGAACCAAACTTTTTCGTTCTTTTAAGTTAAACAAACAATCACAAACATGTCTCGTTCATTCATATATGTTGGTGAACATTTACTTTAGTTAAATCCGTTTACGCTTATTCATTTACATTTGTCTAAAGTTCTATAAAATTAGGCCCATCAGAAACATGAACATGGTCATGTTCTTAACGAAATGAAACTGTCTTGACCAACCAAATATTAAACAAAATTAACAACCAAACCATGTACAATAAAAAACACAAAATCATTTAGAATTAGTAACCGAGCGGACAGAATTCCAAACACTGGCAACAGAAGCAGCGACACGTGGCAAGACATGAAACACGGCTCCAGAGACAACACCAATGGCTAGTGTTTGCGGGTAGCCAGGCTTAGAGTCGAGCTTGGATTCAATCCTGAGCAAGTGGGAGTTGATGTCGTTGGTTTTCTTGGCGGAAACAACCCTAAGCAGAAGGTTCTGGAGGTCATCGATGACTTTAAGAGAAGCTTCTTGTGGCTGCATACCTTTGGACTCGTAGTGTGCCACCATCTCCTTTGGACTCGGTAGCTTCGCCCTTGCCTTCTGGTTTTGTTTCTCTCCTGTCATTGTCTTTGGTCTTAATCCGGTGACAGGCGGAGCACCGGCAGCAGCACCACCGTTGCCTTGCATCATAATTGTAATTGATATCCAAATGAATGATAAACCTTGGAATGGAAAGAGGATAACAAGGAAGAGGTTTGGTTTGTAATTGTCATAAACCCTACTGGGCCTGCCTAGTTTTCTGTTATGTTGGGCTATTACTTTTTTAACAAATATAGAGTCTTAGGGCCTATGGATCTTACTTGGTATTTCTTTTTTTTTCTTTTTTTGAGTAAATTACTATTTTAGCCCTATGAATTAGTTCATTTAACCCTTACACCATGCATAGTAGGATGAGGTGTTTTTTATACCAATTTCAATACCGAATTCGGTACCTAAATCTATTATGTTTGGTATTGTACTAAAACCCGGCTCTACGACCCTAAATCTATTATGTTTGGCTTATTTTATTACATAGACTAATACAATGTTATTGGGCTGAGGGGGTTTTGTGGAGGTAACCCTAACTGGGCTAGGCCCATTAGGGTATCATGATGGTGGCCATGAGGCTCTCTATACAAGGAGGTCTCCACCTCCTTATTAGAGGGTCATGCTCAATAAGAGCCACCACCACTTTTTTGTGTCTGTAAACAAGAGATCCTCAGGATTTCTTAGCAGTCACCTCCACACCCCCGAAAAAACCATTGCAGGTCTTAAGCAGCTGAAGAAGAAGATTAAGACGTGGTTCGTTCATCTCAAAAATCCGTGGAAACATCGTCATGGATCAGGTCAGATTCATTTCATGCTTCGACATTGGCGCCATCCGTGGGACGGCAACGATCTACCTTTCGATCTTCATCTCGGCTGTCGGATCTCTGCCAGGAAAAACCCAGATATGGAAGTTTACAGAAAAAAGGCTTCAAGGCTTGTTCTATTAAAGCTCAAAAAGATCCATAGATCTAAAAAGAGGCTTCCAGATCTGTGCAAAAAGAAACGGCCTGATTCGAATGATCAGGTCTCCGGATCTGTGATTGTTTTAAATCTGCTCCGAGCTTCAGATCTATCTAGGTCTGATTCACAGATCTAGGTCTAGATTACAGACCTGGATTTTAGGTCTAAAGTTGCAGATCTGACTCTAAAATTGCAGATCCAGAAATTACCAGACTTCCGCCGCCATGTACGCGCGCCCGCGGATTCTCACTCCGCAGCCGTGCATGTGCCGCCGCGGAAACCACCATCTGGGTTTTGCGCAAGAGACCTCCGCCATGCACGCGCACTCACGAGTCACCACTCCATCGCCTTGCATGCGCGCATCAGGCCTCGCGCCAAACTTAAAGGTTGGGAATCCTCATAATATCCCATGTGGCTACGCGCCAAACTTCAAAGGTTGGGAATCCTCATAATATCCCATATGGCTACGCGCCAAACTTCAATGGTTGGGAATCCTCATAATATCCCATATGGCTACGCGCCAAACTTCAAGGTTGGGAATCCTCATAATATCCCATATGGCTACGCGCCAAACTTAAAGGTTGGGAATCCTCATAATATCCCATATGGCCACGCGCCAAACTTCAAGGTTGGGAATCCTCATAATATCCCATATGGCGACGCGCCAAACTTCAAGGTTGGGAATCCTCATAATATCCCATATGGCCACGCGCCAAACTTCAAGGTTGGGAATCCTCATAATATCCCATATGGCCACGCGCCAAAC
Organism: Bidens hawaiensis; assembly: GCF_021521415.1. Classification (NCBI taxonomy): domain Eukaryota; kingdom Viridiplantae; phylum Streptophyta; class Magnoliopsida; order Asterales; family Asteraceae; genus Bidens; species Bidens hawaiensis. Next base: position 152,570 of record NW_027505311.1, on the reverse strand, counting down.
TTCAAGGTTGGGAATCCTCATAATATGCCATATGGCCACGCGCCAAACTTCAAGGTTAGGAATCCTCATAATATCCCATATGGCCACGCGCCAAACTTCAAGGTTGGGAATCCTCATAATATCCCATATGGCCACGCCCCAAACTTCAAGGTTGGGAATCCTCATAATATCCCATATGGCCACGCGCCAAACTTCAAGGTTGGGAATCCTCATAATATCCCATATGGCCACGCGCCAAACTTAAAGGTTGGGAATCCTCATAATATCCCATATGGCTACGCGCCAAACTTCAAGGTTGGGAATCCTCATAATATCCCTTATGGCTACGCGCCAAACTTCAAGGTTGGGAATCCTCATAATATCCCATATGGCTACGCGCCAAACTTCAAGGTTGGGAATACTCATAATATCCCATATGGCTACGCGCCAAACTCAAGGGTTGAGAATCCTCATAATATCCCATATGGACACGCGCCATACTTAAAAGTTGGGAATCCTCATACCACATGCTCATGCACCACATATGCTCACGCATCACATATGCTCACGCATATTACACATGCTTACGCATCACATGCTCACACATATCACAGTCTACGCGCACGCGCATACAACATCTGCGCGTGGCGCGGGACATAAAGCCTACACGCACGCGCATGCAACATCTGCGCGTGGCGCATAACACAAAACCAAAGTCTATGCGCACGCGCATGCAACATCTGCGCGTGGCGCGGGACATAAAGTAGCTCGTAAGTCGCCTCACGCGCAAGCTCCATTATTATTATAGCTCGTAAGTCGCCTCACGCGCAAGCTTCATTATTATTAAAGCTCGTAAGTCGCCTCGCGCGCAGGCTTTTATTATTCATGCAGCTCATAAGACGCCTCGCGCGTAAGCTGTTATTATTCTCACAGCTCATAAGACGCCTCGCGCGCAAGCTGTTATTATTCATACAGCCCATAAGACGCCTCGCGCGCAAGCTGTTATTATTCTTATAGCTCGTAAGTCGCCTCACGCGCAAGCTCCATTATTATTATAGCTCGTAAGTCGCCTCACGCGCAAGCTTCATTATTATTATAGCTCGTAAGTCGCCTCGCGCGCAGGCTTTTATTATTCATGCAGCTCATAAGACGCCTCGCGCGTAAGCTGTTATTATTCTTATAGCTCGTAAGACGCCTCGCGCGCAAGCTTTTATTATTCATACAGCTCATAAGACGCCTCGCGCGCAGGCTGTTATTATTCATACAGCCCATAAGACGCCTCGCGCGCAAGCTGTTATTATTCTTATAGCTCGTAAGTCGCCTCACGCGCAAGCTCCATTATTATTATAGCTCGTAAGACGCCTCACGCGCAAGCTTCATTATTATTATAGCTCGTAAGTCGCCTCGCGCGCAGGCTTTTATTATTCATGCAGCCCATAAGACGCCTCGCGCGTAAGCTGTTATTATTCTTATAGCTCGTAAGACGCCTCGCGCGCAAGCTTTTATTATTCATACAGCTCATAAGACGCCTCGCGCGCAGGCTGTTATTATTCATACAGCTCATAAGACGCCTCGCGCGCAGGCTGTTATTATTCATGCAGCTCATAAGACGCCTCGCGCGTAAGCTTTTATTATTCATATAGCTCGTAAGACGCCTCGCGCGCAAGCTCCATTATTATTATAGCTCGTAAGTCGCCTCGCGCGCAAGCTTTATTATTCTCATAGCTTGTAAGTCGCCTCGCGCGCAGGCTTTTATTACAACATGTCACCATCATAAAGAAAACCTCCCAAAACTCAAAAGACAATAAAGACAAGGCCAAATAAAAGGGAAAAAACCGCCTCACACCTTATAAAGTCCAGCGCTCCACCTAGACGCTTGCGCGCCCAGGAGCAACGCTGGACTTGGGGGGCTTGTAGGGGTATGGTACTAAAACCCGGTTCTACGATCCTAAATCTATTATGTTTGGCTTATTTTATCACATGGACTAATACAATGTTATTGGGCTGAGGGGGTTTTGTGGAGGTAACCCTAACTGGGCTAGGCCCATTAGGGTATCATGATGGTGGCCATGAGGCTCTCTATATAAGGAGGTCTCCACCTCCTTATTAGAGGGTCATGCTCAATAAGAGCCACCACCACTTTTTTGTGTCTGTAAACAAGAGATCCTCAGGATTTCTTAGCAGTCACCTCCACACCCCCGAAAAACCATTGCAGGTCTCAAGCAGCTGAAGAAGAAGATCAAGACGTGGTTCGTTCATCTCAAAAATCCGTGGAAACATCGTCATGGATCAGGTCAGATTCATTTCATGCTTCGACAAATTTCAATACCGAATTCAGTACCAAGTTTTGAGTTTTTGATACTAGTAACAGTACCAAATATATCAAAATTTTGAAATCGGGATTTTTGAGATCGGTGTTGGTATTATCTTATCCCGAGCTCTTCCATTATGTGTTGTGTGTGGGTGGGTGGGGGGAGGGGAGTTTTTGAAGCCTAAACATTCCCCAAAATGTCTTGGGAGCGGTGTTAGAATATTTTAGAGCCCAAAACTCTTCCCACTACACATGATCTTATGACCTTAAAAAGAGTTTTTGACATTTCAATCCAATCCCCACATTTGAATTTGGCAACCATTTCACCCTCAGACAATAACTATGTTGAATTGTTAGTCTTTTTTAAGTTAAGTCTTGGAGTATTTAAGTCATTTTACATATAAAGACTATTTATTTAAATTAATAACACTATCTAATAGTTTTGGGGCCTTGTGTGTCACTTAAATAATATATATGAAAACAATAATAACATAAATAATCTTATTTTTTAAAATGTATTTTAGTATTATTTTATATATTATTATTTTAAGTAAACGCCACACATGACCCCCAAAACTATTAAACAGTACAATGTTATCATTTCGACATAAATAGTCGTTATGTGTGAAATGACTTCAAAAAAAAAGTTAACAACATTATTTGAGAGATCAAAAATTTCTTTTTGTGTGACAGAAATGGTTAAACGGACCAAACTACATATACCCAAATAGTAATTTACTTTTTTTAAAAAAAGAAATTACTGCAAAACAACCTTGAAAGTGGCAAAAGTCAATGTGTAGTATCCAAGATTCGTAAGTTTGAAGAGCTAGTTTACTTTCTAAAAAACAATAACTATTTAAACTAGTTAATAAAAATGTTGTTTAAAGTACATTGCTTTTCTGAAATATTTCTAGCTAGCTAATACATTATTCATCCTTGTTTAGTCAATTAGATTTGATATAGAAAAATGAAATTAGACAGAATGAAGTATGGAAGTTGCAGTTAAATGAAAGCACATGTGAATCCACATGGGTATTGTATCGCCATGTGAATTGCACCGGAGAACTTGGGTACGTATGTATGTATAATCATCCACTTGGTTACCTAGCTAGTTCGTACATGTATCCTGTCCTTTCCTCTCTAGATCTATACTTATTAATTAATTATATTTTTAGTAGTAAGGACCACGAAATTAATAATCACAACTATATATATACTTAATTATAATCGAAACAGTATCAGTTACGTACCATTACCATCTCACAATAATCACACAATATAATACAATACAATACTTAATTGATAAACATAAGAGGGTAAATAATTGTAACTCAATAACAAATAAAAACTCAAATGACAAAAGAACTTTAGGCTATAACAACATTGGTACAAATAATGGCGTGAAAGTTAGCATCATGGTGGCAAGGTGACGCAAGTGGGGTGCGGTGATAGGATCTTCGATTATGGTGATACGACGACGATAGGAAATAAAAAAAAAACAAATAAACCGAAACATATAAGATATATGCATATATAAATAAGATATATGTAATGTGTTCATGGCCCATCATACCATATAGATATTCTAGTGATTTTGTACAAATACAATACAAACAAAATCAACCAAATCTCCTAATAATAATAAGACAATGCTAGCTTTGTCCAGCAATCTTTTTTTTATATATCTTTTATTTAAAACTACGTATAGGCACATATGCTTTCTCCGTCCAAAGGGAAGGCAGTTGAATAATACCTACCTTTGTATTTTTTTTAACACTTAAATGATATGTTAATGTTATAAGATGAAAAAGAACATATTCATTTACTTGTCAAATGCACATACAATGTAGCAATATTATTATCATTGATCAAGGCCATGTATTCTTAATCAGTAATTAAGTAGCTATAGCAGCAACAACTAAGAAACAAAGTGTTGATGATATTGATCAAAAGGAGTAAACATACATGTAACTAATTAAATGACCAAAAAAAGAGATCATGAGACGAATGAAGTCATCGATCTATCGACAGTACAATGGAGTAGTAGGAGGGGTCTTTAAAGTAGAGCTTGGTTGTTGATCTTGGTCGTATAAGAAGAATGACGATGTCGAAGATGAAGACTTGAGAGTAGGATGATGTTTCTTGTTGTCTGACAACATGCTTAAGATTCTCTCAAAAAGAGGGACGTCGCATGGAATCTTGAGGATTCCCTCTTGTTGGAATCCAAACTCTTCTTCTGCGTCTCGTAGAAGAACACTAAAAGCTTGATGTGCTAAGTAATCCATAGGGATTACGAACTTCTTCATCGCATCCTCATCTCTCCCTACCCAAACCGCCAGATACCCTTTCTTCACCACAATATCTTCCTGCGCACCCTGAGAATTGCTGATATCGGAAAAGGATAGAGTCTTCTTCAGGAACTTGTTGAGTCCCTTAGTGGCAGGCTTGTTGTTGTTCACAGGAGCAGCTACATTGTTGTCGTTGTTGCCATTGTTGTTGTCGTCGTTGTTGTTGTTCTTGGTGGTAGTAGCAGCCTTCTTCCACTTCTTGAGCATTTGTTGAAGCCTGACAATGTCTCTGATTTTGTTAGACTTCTTTGTTGGTGCTGGTGATGGTGGTGGTCCATTAACATCACCCATGTCGGCTATATATTTCTTCTGGTACGGTTGAGAGAGATCTAAGAGATGGCGTGTTTGTGTTTGTGAAAAGGCAGGATATGAGTATGTAGGTACCAAAGGGCAGGGAGAGGTGGTTGTCATGTATAACCTGTAAGTCTATTTATATTAGTAGGTAGCTAGCTAGGCATATGTTTAAGAAGTATTAATTATTCTATTAGTTAGTTTGTAGATAAAATAAGCAATATATATATTTCTGTTGATTAATATAATATTGTGCATTGTTAGTTGAGGAATGATTAGAGTTGAAGATGGAGGGATCAATCATGGGTGCATTGATTGGGTAATCATTGGTGGAATTCAACTTGCCCTGTGCTCTCATGTTTATTCTAATATTTGACATTTTTATTATACATATACATATTGGAATACAATAAAATACAATTGGCATATGATTTGTGGGTAAGTTTTCTTTAATAACAAGCAATGCAACTAGGTCTGCACACAAACACATGCATGCTAGCTTGGTCAAATGACAATGGGTAGCCCGTATTTGACGTACGATTAATAATCAATGCGCGCCTTAAGAAATTATATATGTTTTCTTAAATCCAAGTGAAGTTTTAATCAAGTTTAATTTGCTTAGAATATGAAGAAAGTGGTGGTGAAGACAAGTTGCTGGTAAATAATATTGAGGAGCATATGATATAATAATGAAATGGGTTTAAGTTTCAAGAAATGCATGTGAGCGTGACCTTCAATATTAATTATGGGATGCAGCAGCTGCAGCTGCAGATAATTAACTCTAACTCAGTTCCATTAATCTCTTTCAGTTTTTAAGGACCACACTCACACAGGTGTCGGTGGGTCGTACAACTATAAGATCTTACAAAAGTTTATTTTAAACAGTATTCCTGTTGCTGCTAGAGTTAATGATTCAGGCATTAAGTGCTTCAATACTTGGCTCAATAAGAAGTAAGAACCATTGTCACGCCAAACTTGGGACGTGAAAGAAAAATACTAAAACCGAAATGGTCAAACTGCACTTGTAACCGAAGAAATCGATCCGAATTGTGAATTCGGTTTTCGAATCTGATATACAAAAGTTAGAATTTGGTTTATTTGGTTAAACCGAATAACTATGTTTTTTTGTTATTTTGTTTTATATTTTTTATGTAACTATGATTTTGGAGATAAAATGAAGCGAAACTAGGAAAAAGTTCTATTCGGTTGAGTTTGGTTTTTGACCAAAACCGAACTAAATTAAATTCGGTAGAAACCCAGTTTTAGATAATTGTGAATTCAGATCGGTTCGAATATTGGTTATGGTCAACAAAATTTAAAATCTGAATAAACCAAACTAAGCGAATAACGTATATCCGAACTGATGAACACCTCAATTGTACATGACCTGAACTATAAAAGGATTTGAACCACCCTCCATTGGTAGACAAGATATTTATGTTTTGCTTAACTACAAAGAAAAAAACCTTACTGATTGTTTGTATTTAAGGACTATCCAAATAACGGATAGCCTTTATACATAGAGAATAATATTATACTTGATACCATAAAAAATACTACAATTACATAAGTAGTCTATTATTGTACTTCAGTCTATGGTTGGAGAGAGATGTAGTTTGCAACGTAAAAAAGAGAAATTCTATGAGTTGGCAACTGTTGGTAAATTTAGTGTCGTCAAACTATTTTGGGTGACTGGGATTAGTTAAAGCTTAAATGAGAATTCGTCACTATATGTATATTGGTACAAGTAAGGATGCGTAAATTCGAGAGCCAGAGAACCCATGGATTCAAACTTTCAAAGGAACAACGCCCTAGGCGATGTCCATGAGTAGCTTCCCTGTCAGTGAGCGGTGCTTGCGTCACAAAAAAAACTTTACATGAATAATGTTGCATTGAAAACACATTGGATCCCCATGACTTAAAAAGAATGCATCTAAATAGCAAAATGTTAATCAAAAGCCACTTAAAATCAGTAACAAGTTGGCGCGTGTTGGTAGTTTCATAGTTACTAAAGATTGGTAGTAAGATAGTTCTTGGTAATGAAACTCGGTAGCAAAAAGTTACTAAACATGAGTAGCAACAAAGTTTCCACCAATAGTGTTTCTATCGAACGATAATTGTAAAGCAACTATATCCACTTGTTGCGTGCTAGACTAGTTTAGTCCAAACCGAAATGTCACATGTGGAGGTGTATAAAACCGGTTTTTTTACAACTCGAACAAGTTTGGTTTTTGCATATTCCAAACTAGTTCAGAAACAAGTATAAGCATAGAAGTAGCCAAAATGATCCAGACCAGTTCAGATAAGTTTTAAACCAGGTCTAACTTGTTTAAGACAAAAAAAAAAACCGGTTTGATTGAAAAATACCACACCGCTATATGAACTGACGGTTTAGTTTGGTTTGGGAGCGGGTTTGGTAGAAACCGGTTTGACGGTCCGGTTTCCAGTTAATCGGTTCTGAACCGGGTTTTTTTTCACCTCTAGACCCTAGTCACATGTACCACAATTATTTGAGGCCTAACATAGTATGTTAATTCGGCCCAAATACAATTAGATATCGACAGCCCAGTTTGATAATAGCTAAACCATGGCCCAATTATATTTAAGGTATACCCGACCCGTTACCGGCACTGGCAAGTGGTAACTTAATAAAAGGCCACTTCCTTCCCCATTTCCGCTTAAAATCAACAAAATTAGGGTTTCTGCGATTCGATCTGAAAATGGCGATGAGAAAGTTTTTCAACGAGATCAGGGGATTGAAGGTGAAGGACGTACCGGCACACGTGAAGCCATTGGTGACAACAAGCAACGCCAAGAATTTCATCCAGAGATCATTGGACAATTACCATGCCAAATACATTCAGACCGATTCGATTGTACCGCTATATCATGTCTGCTTTGGTGGCATGATCTTCTCTTACCTTGTCGCCCTGCCTGAGGAACGCCGTCACCTCGAGCACCAGCAGCATGCCAAGGAGCACGGCGGCCATTGAGTTGCTCATCCGATTCAGGTATTTTAGCTCACCTTTTTTAGATTTTTGATTATCTGATTTAATTATGTATGGAATTGGTAGTTGCAAATGCATAAAATTGATTTGAGTGAGGAGGACTTGACATATAGTCAGATCTGATTCGAATTGACTGATAAGGTGAATTGGATCATTAGCAATATACTACTAATATATTCATAAGGTGAATTGGATGCTTAGTGGTTATAGAAGGGTCTAACATGTATATATGCTCAATGTAATAATAATAAGTTGAAAGTGTATGCTTGTGGTAATAACACAAGATAGTAGAGTTATTAAGATTATATTCTTATGTATATACAGTTGATTTTCAAGGATTGAAGCTAAGTTATATACTAGGAAGTAGGGGCTGTCTATATCTCTGATTTGGGGTTGTAGTGACGCGCAGTTGTGCGCAACATATTTGGTGTTGATAATCTTGTATATTTGCTAAGTTATAGAGGTTGGATAGTTTGGATCTTTATTAAGAACGGAGGTTTAAATGTTTCAGGTTATAGAAGTAAAATAACATAAAAGTCTTATGCTTTAATATACATGTTATGCTTGCGTGAGAGGAGACAGGATTACAAGGATAGGCGGCAAATAAAAACAAAAGCATGATAAGATTTTTAAAGTTGGGCACGTGTGATTGTGTGTGATGCTCAAGCTCTGTGTTTAATAGTTCTTTTGCTGTTTTTGATTTTGCATCTGTTTGTATGCTCAACACACGTATATAATCACACATCAGTATTCCCAAACTTTTGGATTAGCAAACCTTTAGAGTGTGTTCGTTTCACATAATTCGTGAGAATTCAAAGGAACTGGAATTAAAATCCCATGACATGGCGTGTTCGTTTCGTTGGAATTGGAATCTTAATTCCATTTTGGTGTGTTCGGTTCAAAGAATTGGAATTTGAATTCAATTCCTTCAAATTCCTTTAAATAGAGGGATTTCAAATTCTTCCAAAATGTGAAGGAATTCTAGGAAATTCATTGGAATCTTATCTCGCGTTTTTTTTGTTTTAACGGGGACAACGAATAAAACATTTTAGTTCTTTTAGATTTTTTGTTTTTAATTTATATTTTGAGTTATGATTTTTTTAGTATTATTTTTGAATATTTTTTGAGGGGTTTTTATCTTAATAGAAAACCCATAAGAAAATTCAAAAAAAATAATAAAAAGATCATAACGCAAAATATAAATAAAAAACAAAAAATCTAGAAAAACTAAAATGTTTTCACCGTTATCATTGTTAAAAAAAAAGACCCTCTTTGATTCCTATTCATTTGTCAAACGAACACATTAAGGATGTATTTGGATTTCAATTCCCCCCAATTCCAATTCCTATTGGAATGTTCAAATTCCAAATCCAATTCATTCAAATTCCAATTCAAATTCCATTCCATTCCGTGAAACGAGCGCGCCCTTAATTCATTTGTCACATACATGTGTATCTTCACCCATGAACTCATCTGTATTTGTTTTGCTTGTAAAGGAATAAACATAAAATTTAGCAGGCTTTATCATTCTTTTTATTTAGATAGTGTAGATTTTGTATCTGAGTAGAATTTTTTGGTTGTTTTTGTTCTTTCCTTTCTTTGATACACTTCAACTCTTCAAGCAACATAAATAAAGAAACTAAGAATGGCCCATGTTACATGTTAAAAGGTAACAGTTTATTCATCCAAATTGCACAAGTCCTGAATCAATACTTGTTAAGTGGTTATATATATATGGATGTTTTGGTGAAAAGTTTTGGGGGTAGTATATACAGAGCTGTATTGGAGAGTAACTTGGAACGAATGTGGATGTTTTGCAATGAGAATTTTGTGGATATAATATAGGAAAAGGATATGCTAACAAATTGTTTTATTATATTTTGGTATACTTTGTCTTTCAGGGTATAGTTTCTTTTGTCATTTGATGAAAAAACATGTAATTATATATTTGTTGTGATTTGTAGGTTTTTGAAGGAGCATCAGAGATTTGAATTTGGTCTGGAGCACCAAAATAAATGAATTTTCTTTTATTTTGTATGAAGAAAAAACAAAACACATGTTTGGATGTCATTTCTAACCATTAAACCTTCCCGTTGATTTGTTTTACTTTCTTTGTATGTGTTCAAATCCATGGTGTGATAAAAAAAAGGAAAAACTAAGTTGGTTTGTGAAAAACAAAAAAATAAATATGTGCAGTGGCGGACCCAGGATTTTTTTGACAACGGGGTCCTATTTTTTTCGGTGTTCAAACTTTTCAGGTCGGGTCGGGTCAGGTCAGGTTGGGTCGAGATGAGAAACATAATAAAAAACAATATCATAATAAAACACACATAATATACGACATCATTCAAAATGATAAAGAAACATTACAAATTCTTAAAGTTCTTTCAAAACAAGGTCTCAAACTTTCTTTTTAATGATTCTTGCATAATTAGCCCTAAATTTCAAGTTTTTAAGAAAACTAAGTCACAATCTAACAACAATATACAACATACAATAACCAATATGAGTATAATTATATAAAAACTCAATCAACTAATTAGCCCTAAAATTACCTTTATTATGAGACAAAATCGGTGGAAACAAAGACATATAAGACCAGAGAGGGGTGAACTGTGGCTGGAGAGAGGCGAAGGCTGGAAAATCTGAGAGGGTCGTGAGTTAGGGTTGAGCAGTGGGTTTTGAGGTGTGTGGTGGAATATGCTAATTCTTAATTTAGTTATGTCAGATGTATGTTTTTGAATGTCTAATAAAGTTGGGATAAGTTAACACCCAAATGCCAAAAGTCCAAAACTAATATTGAGTTTATCAAAAAAAAAAAAAGCGAAAAACATAAAAAACGAAGCAGCCAAGTCTCGAACTCGCGTTTTCCGCATGGAAAAGCAAGAGAGTTTCCATCAGGCTAGAAGAGTAATGTGGACATGGGGTCCAACTACTAATTCTTATGGGGTCCTTAAAAAATTTATGATATCGCTTATAAGAAATTTTTAAAAAACATTGGTGTCCCGAGACACCGATGGTTACTACGTGGGTCCGCCCCTGAATATGTGAGTGACGAATGTTATATTAGGTCATCCAGTATACACCATGGAGGCTCATGCGAGGTGCCTATGTGGCTCAAATGACAACACCGCGCCTCCCATCTTCCCCCATGTGTGATGGGGTGAGGCCGTGAGCATGAGGGCCATCATGCTGCTCATTCTCATTTCCCATTTTGTGACCTAACCGGGCACCACTTACAACATCATTGAATCATGTTTTCTTTTTTTTTTTTTTCCTTTTCTTTTTTCATTTCCTTTTTTCTTTTTGGTCTTCATTTCATTTTTGTATTTAAATAATATAAATAAATTAAATGGTGGAGAAAGATTGAGAATAGACTATAGAGTATAATATGTGTTGAGTTGTGAGGTTGAATAATGGAGGAAAAACTTAGATGGCGTTGATGTGACAAGTTATCGAGATTGAGGAATGATGCATAGCCTTATCACTACTCCTTGCTACACTTTGGATCACACATCAACTCCTCAGATCATGCATGCGCACGATATGCAATATAGTGGGTCATTTTTCTTCCATCTATGTAGTGGGATTTAGTGATTTTTTCGTGTTTTCCATTTTCCATTCAAATTTACTTTATGTTATATGTATACCTATAAAAGGACTTGGATGCTTAATGAATGATATGTTGAAATGTTAGTTAAATATACAAGATTCGTGATATGTTGAAATGGTAGTTAAATAACCACCACCATACACAATAAGGCCTTGCCCATATCAAAACTATTAGTAGGTTTGAGGATAATGTGATGTGAATAAACCATATCTTTATTTAAAAGGCTAATGAAGTTTTTCAATAAGACACCGACTCTAAAATCATCCATAATCAACAATCTATATGACTATATCAAAACCATAGACAATAAAACACAAAAAGTAACTAAAAGTGTAGCATTATAATAATAATAATAATAATAATAATAATAATAATAATAATAATAATAATAATAATAATAAAATAGAAAGATAATTACAGTGGTAACACAAAAAACTCAAGTTAAAATTGTTATTTACAAATGGAATATCAGCCGACCCGTTACCGGCACCGGTAAATTGATAAAAGGCAGCCTCCTTCCCCGTTTACGCCTAAAATCAAAGTTAGGGTTTCTGCAATTCGGATCTGAAAATGGCGATGAGGAAGTTTTTCAACGAGATCAGAGGATTGAAGGTGAAAGACGTACCGGCACACGTGAAGCCACTGGTGACAACAAGCAACGCCAAGAATTTCATCCAGAGGTCTTTGGACAATTACCATGCCAAATACATCCAGACCGATTCAATCGTACCGCTATATCACGTCTGCTTTGGTGGCATGATCTTCTCTTACCTTGTTGCCCTTCCTGAGGAACGCCGTCACCTCGAACACCAGCAACACGCCAAAGAGCACGGCGGCCATTGAATTGCTCATCCGATCCAGTTATATTAGCTCACCATTGAATTGGATGTGACTGTATTGATTGGTGTTATATATTTATGTTTACTTGTTGCCTTTTTATTGGAGTTTGGCATTAGCTCTAAATTGTTGTTGAAGCATCTCGTGGAATACCGCAAGATCATTAGCACTATTTGGTGTTGTTTACTATTGACATATTATTATGCTAAAGTTTAGAACGATAGTGCGAAATAGATAAATAAAAATTACAAGTTTCTTTACTCCTTTGGTGATGTTTACTAATGACTATAGAAGACGTTTAACTAGTACCAACTGACATGTGCTATTTGTGTGTTAAGATTTAAGATGGAATTTTCAAAAAGGATTGATCTTGTGATATGACTTCACCTTTGAGGCCGTTAGCTTGAGACTATTAGGGGCTGATAGGAGGTAGTAACTGCCAAAAATATGTTTTAAGTATTGCATTTCCTGTTGTAGTTGTCTTAGTCCTGTTTATTTGATTATTAAGTATTTTTGTAGTGGAGATCAGACTATCAGTCCCTCTTGAATTGGGCCAACTGTCTTACTTATATTCAATAAAATTAAGCTTTTATTTCTGGTATCTATTATCTTGCATGGTTTAATCGATACTGAGTCTTTTGATTTTATATACTAATTTGGTGGAAGATCGAATATGATAACAAGTTGAAAGCGTATACTTGTGGTAATAACACAAGATACTGGAAATGGGGCCAAAGTGAACCTGAAGAGCAACCATTGCTATAGGTTTTAAGGTTATACATAGTTGATTCTCAAGGGTCGCAGCTAACTTGCTAGGAGGTACGGGTGCCTTCACCCCTGGTTTGGGCTTTTAGTGATGTGCAGACTGCAGTGTGCACGCCGTATGTGGTTTTGACAATCTTTTATTATTGCTGATTACAAAATACCAATACATGTATAAAAGTTTTATACGTACGTTAGTGTGCTTGCATGAGAGGAGGCATGATTAGCATGATAAGACTCAAACACAACCATGTGTTCAATGCTCAATCTAAGTGTTAAAATTTCTTTTGCTGGTTTTAATTTTGCATTTGTCTGTATGTTCATGCATATATGAACAAATCCCAGTATCCCCAAACTTTGGGTTAAGACTTAAGCACATCTCTATTCCGCGTATCACATATATGTATATCTTCACCCATGAACTCATCTATATATATTTCCATGGTAAAGGAATAAAGATTAGCAGGCTTTATCATTCTGTATTTTTGGATACTGTAGATTTTATTTTTGATAAGCTTTAACTCTACAATGCACAAGTACTCACGTGTTATATCACACTGACACACGAGGGACTAGACCCTACCTTTGTGAAGGCTAAATCAAATGATGCTATTTGCGTAGACTAATAGGAAAAAACAAGTTCACAAAAATGCTAATCAATAGCCTATCAGTTGAATCTTTGAGGAATTAGTAGATGGTATTATTTCAAAGATTTAGGTGCATAAAGCTGTATTGGAGAGTGGTTGTTTTGCAATGAGAAATATGTTGTGGATCTATCCTGTGGCTTTAAAAATCAGTGATATATAGGGATAGGATATGCTAACAATCTGTGATATATAGGTTCTTGTTATTGGACAAAAAAACATTTAATTATAGGTTTGTTGTGATTTGCAGGTTTTGGGAAGGAGCATCAGAGATTTGAATTTGGTTTGGAGCACCTAAATAAATGAATTTTCTTTTATTGTTGTATGCGTGGAGGCAAAACAAAGCACATGTTTTGGACATCATTTCTAATCATTAGACCTTCAAGATGATTTCTTTTGTTTGTATGGATTTTAAGTCCATGGTATGATGAAAAGGAAAAAAGTTGGTTGGTGAAATAAACTAATGTGTGAGTGAGGAATGTTTTCTTATTTCTACTTTCTGTTAAATTACTAAATCCTTATTAATTTTAAGGAACACGAAAAAAAAAACCTGTGGTACATGTTCTTCTGTAGTTGCTTTAAGAAAGCTCCCCAAGGATAAAAAAATACTGCACGCTATCACTTTTGAGATACAACTTTTAAGCTTTACTATAATGTTTAAAAAATATGCATTTGTTTTCATGCTATAAGAGTAGCCAATGGTAGAAACAGATGGAAAAGGCGGGCGGCATGTTGAAGGCTTAAATGTTAAAACAACACGGCTGTACGTACCATATCACATGTTACGCTTGCGTGCGTAAACAAATGCAAATATAAGTGGCCTATAGAACCAAAATCGACCTTCTTTTAAGTCTTTATCGTTGACCGAGTAGTATAATTTTGATTTCTAATGTTGTTTTGTAGTTTGGGCCTCTAACGTCTTGCTAGTTGTGATGTATTAATGAAAGTAGAGGTGCAAAAAAACCCGAACCCGGAACCAGACCCGAAATAAAAACCCGGAATTTTTTTTTTTAATACCCGGGTTTTTAATACACGAACCCGTACCCGACCTTACCCATAGGGTGTAACATCGAAGAAATTTCGAGTTCAAAATGCCAATTTTTCAAAGTTAAAGGATTGAAAATGCCAAGTTCCAAACCTTAGGGTTTAAAATGAAAATTCTGATTTCTTGTCCTATCGCGATACATGATGGACAAAAGGATAAGCCCATCGCGTATCGCGATGAGGCTTCTGACACAGTGTGCCACGTGGCACACGGTGGCACCACCTGCTGCCACGTGGCACCGCTACTGCCACGTGTCGCCACGTGTCGCAACGGCTGCCGCGTGTCGCCACGTGGCAGACCTACCCTGTGGCTAGACAGACCTATATCGCGATACGCGATAGGTCAGCCCAGGAACCCATTGCGTACCGCGATGGGACCCAAATTTTCGTCTATAAATAGCAGGTTCGGGGTCTCATTCTTGGCACACCAAAATCAGCTCTCAAGTCTCTCTCTAACATCTCTCTAGAATATCCCAATCATATAAACGATTTGCCTCGATAGCGTGCCCCGATTCCTCGTTTGTGTACCAACGTTCCCTCGAAGTTCGTGCCACCCTCCACCCGCATACGACCAGGATGGTATTTGTTCTCGAAAGGCGAGTCATCAATTTTTGAAGATTGGTGTTCATCGTTTGGAGTGTCGAGAAAGTGAAGCGGCGTTGGAGTGCTGCTCAAGTTCTTAGGGTTTCCAAAACGCCAACAAGGTTAGGCGTAACGACAAATGAATATAATATCATATTAAACTATAAGGCTGGCTTAAGTCGAGGTTATACTTGATATCTCGATAAAAGAAAAGAAAAGAAAAGAAAACACAACAAAGAAATGAATGAAAGAATGAGTATTGAATATTGTTAAATACGTATATATGTGTGTAAGTATATATGTATACTCTTTGTTATGAAAATATTATTTAATGAATAAATGAGTATTCTTAAATAATAAAAGAAAAAGAATACGTTTCTTAGAGAAGAAGAAACGTCGGGTTTTTATATAAACTAAAGGTTTATAATTACTTTTAAACTAAATGTTTTTAAGTAAAAGAAAATGAACTAAAGGTTCATCGAGGTTGAGATATAAAATAAGACTAAAGGTCTTAAGCCGGATTGTATATCCGACTAACAAATGTTTATACTCGTACTATAGGTGCGAGATAAATAAGGGAAAGACCCTCGGACGGTGAGTGAAGCCGATCCCAAAGCGACAAGGTGAATACGCCCCCAAAATTCTATAACTTATTTTAAAATGAGTCAAACATGTTATATGAAAATTTTTTACAAGGACGCTCTCCTGCAGGGAGTACGACCTTATGTGTATATTTACGGGTACTTAACTAAGTCGAACGCTGCGGTGTTTGCTGAGGTGACCTAGAGTAGAGGCTCGAATTTATAATTGTGTTGTTTGACTTTATTATTCCTAAGCCACGTTGGGCTGAGACAGGCGTAGTCTCGAGGGGTAATAAACTAAAAGAAATTATTTTGCGTCAGCGTGTTCACCAGCATTCGTTGCTGACGTATTTTATTTACATTTTGCAGGTGAACAAAGTTAGCACTTTGAGTGGCGAAGTGCTTTGAATATCCGATGGCTCGGATTTATTTTGTATAAACTTAACATATGAAAATGGTGGTTTGTAATTATAAAACAAGTAATGTGTTGTTAACAACTTAAACGGGTATTTTATAATCTCGTCTTTTGAATATATGTAAATATTTTGATCCTTGAAGTTTATAAAGTCTTCCCCAAATTAACGCAACTCTGATTTATTTACAATTGTGGTACCAACAGTTGGTCGCACTCCTAGGCCTAAGATGGGGGTGTGACAGATTGGTATCAGAGTCATCGATCTTAGCAAATTGGGTATCATTAAACATTACCCAAGCTTCGATCCAAGTATAGGAAATAAACGTTTATTTGTTTTAGGGATAAGATAGGCCGGTAACCTTTCTTTCCCTCTCTACATTCTAAACCACCCATAATATTAGATGTCATTCAAAGCTCATATAGAAGACTTTGTGCGCAAGGCAAAAAAGGCTGGAATTGCCGAACCTTATCCCGAGGACAACAATAGCGATGGGTATTATGAAGCATACTTTGACCAAGATGTGGAACATGACTTGACCAAACCCGTGTACTACCCTAGAAGCAAACACTACCCAATAAACGTTCCCGATAGTCCACCAAAGCAACGGATTGAACCACCAAGGCACTCAAGTTACCATCCACCAACAATACCAATGTATCACCCCTCCGAAATACCAACGTACCATCCAACGGAGATCCCCACTTACCAACCCTCGGAGATACCGTAATACTATCCGACCGGGTACCTACCTAACTCTCACCCATCCTCCGACTGGATGAAATACCTCTCTGATCAACAAAAATGGCATACCGGGAGCTCCACTTTTAATGAAGTCAATTCCCAACCAAAAAACGGTGAAGGACCGTCCCGCAAACCTAGAATGAGGGTAATGATGCCCTGTGAAATTTTCCAGATGATCCCAATAAACAATGAAACCATACAACCCATGGAGGAAGATGGACCTGAAGAAGAAGAAGAACCTGAAGAAGAGGAAGAACCTGAAGAAGAAGAAGATGAGGACCCCGAAGAAGAGGAGAATCCTGGGGAAGAGTTGGAACCGGAAGAAGAGCATCCCGATAATCCTAATGTGTAACAACCCCAAAAATGGGGCTAATTTTTTTTATAAAAAAAAAAAGAGAAAACTTATTATTAGATACCGAGTGAAATGTTAGTCGAATAATGGAACCGATTGTACGTCAATGGGCTTGGCCTGAACAGTTGAAATAATAACTAATGGTATCGGCCGATGATTACGTATAACCTGATAGAGATATGGATAAGCTTAATAATAATAATACCGTAATTTAAAACATGGGCTCGACCCGAATTTAGAAAACGAAACCGAGACTTGTTTAACCCAAACAAACTTGAAACTGAAAATTTCATAAATCATATAAACCAGTTAATAATGATTTAAAGCATATCAGGTATCAAAAATATTTAACCCAAACATCAACGATTTCGTATATTACCGTCCGGTCACCGAATCAAATGAAGCAAAAACCGACAAACGAGATTCGTGACGCGCTAGATATTATCTAAATTACATAACTCTGTGTTTTATTTTTTTTATATTAAATTTGGTTCCTTATTATTTATTTTAAACTTATTGTTTGAATTTTATAACAAATATATGATAAGAGATATTATGAAAAATTACAAAATACTCTAAATCAAATCTCAAAATCCCTGCTCTCCAATCACTAGCATCTGACAGTCCCTGCCCCTCTCATCTTCGACCTCAGCCTGCTTCCAATCAAGCTTCATGCAGTTTTCTTCACCCAATGTTCTGCAACTTGATCTCACTTCTAATAAACTCTTTCAATTTCAATCATCATGCTCAAAACTCCCATCTGCAAATTTGCTTTCTGTTGCAGCACTTGAAGAACCGAAGTTTCCATCTACAATCAAGATTTCTGGTAACCTGTTATGCTCTAATGAATATCCATTCAATTTTCTTATAATCCCTATTCTGATTCTAATATAGTACTAAAATCCCAGCCCAAACCTATTCTCTTCCTGCTCTTGGAGTGATCACAGATACAGAACTAGCAAGCCCGAACCCATGGAACCTGATCGAGGTATATGTCTGTGACTGTGTATTAATCCTTCTTTCTCCTTAATTCTAAGTGTTTCATGATCCATATGTTTTTCTATTAAACGACCTGCCCTATACATGGAAAATCATGATCATAAACAAGTCACAAACTCTTTCCTGAACCCTAACTTCTTACAAGAGATAACCTGATTTTTTTTACAAACATAAAACCTGAATCGAAAACTGGGTAATTAAACAAAACAAATGACATGTGAAACTAACTCATTTAACTTCGTTAAAGTAACCAAAACTTGCAGAAAATAATACTGGTTTGAAACTCTAAAAACTACATTATATGCAGCCCCAAAACCGGGGCCACATTAATGGGCATTCGGTAACTCGTTTAAGGACAAACTAGTTTGAAAACCGAACAATAAGTGAGCATATTAAATTCTGGGCTGTTAGCATGATTTCCAGAAGTTAAACATGTTTATTTAATTCCTTAACTTGGTATAAATCAGCCTCAAAAGATAAGATGTAACCGCGTGGTAAAAACCGTTTAAACCGACACTTTGGTAACCCATTTTAATAAGAAACAAGCCGTGCAACTTAAGTAATAATATGGTATCTTTTTGCAGCCTTAAGTATAATATTTTCATAATATATTCAGTTTCAAAACTATTCTAAGTGAAACATTGTTTTTATTTTTACCGAACAAAAGGCGCTAACGGGCCCAAACGAACCAAAGCCACTATTAAGGTTTCGAACACCCTAATATCAATATGAAACTATAGAGAAGTCATTTACAATGCATTTGAATAGATTCAAACTTGTTTTGTGGTGAAGAATGAATTTTTGCTCAATAAACTTTGTTAAGGGCATTTTTAGATTGAAAATAAGACAAATATAAAACTGATATTGTGAAACATGGAATATTGGTTTTACAACAGAATTGTGATTTAAAATAGCCATATATGCCTCCTAAACTATTTTGGGGTTTGTGGGGTTAAATAGGAAAAATCGTTTTAAGCAAAAGCGATAGTTTTGCCAAGAATCGAATTGTTTAATGTTTAAGAAAACGAACTAACCTAAGCCCGGACCTGTTTATAAAAAGAATATATATTTTTGAAACTATAAAATCATATTGAGAGCAACCCCAAAACCGTGGCTGGATTTATGACCAATCGGTAACTCGTTTAAGGGTAAACTAGCTTGAAAAAGAACCTGACAAGTGACCTATTAACTTCTAGATGTTTAACCTAATTTCCAGAAGTTAAAACACATGTATTTAACTCATTAAACATGGTATAAACCAGCCCCAAGAGATAATGCTAAAACCGGATATTAAAAACCTTTTAAATCGTCACTCTTGTAACTCGCTTAACTAAGAAATAAGCCCTGCAACCTAATTGATACTTTAACATCTTTTTTTTACAGCCTTAAACATAATACTCTGATGAGTTATAACCTGACCCGGAACTGTTTTACATGAATCATTGTTTTTATAACCGAACAAAGACTCGAAAGAGCCAAAACCGGGCCCGTTAGCGAAAACGCAGCCATGAACATATTTTCAAAACCCAAGAAATACCAAAACAACCTATTTTTATGTATTATAGAAGGTATTAACAAGTTGGATAACCAAAAGTGTGTTTTTGTTAAAATTATAACGAAAGGGCATTTTTGGAAATCAGTTACTTCTTAAAAACTGAAATTATGAAAATATGATATTAGAACAGAAACTTCTGAGTAAAAATGGGCATAAGTTAGCTACAAAATTTTAAGGATAAGTGTATTTAGAACCAAGGCCCGTTTACAAGTTTAAAGTTATTGTTTCGTCAAAACCGACAAACGGGCCGGTTGTTAAAGACTAAAAGACTTCAAAATATAAAATGGATATTTTTCCGGAAGTTATAAATAAAATTATTTATTATGATGTTGTAAACCATTTTTTTATATATTTACAACACACTTTTTTGTCAAGAATTGGCGTTTAAACGTGACTTACGGTAAAACGACATAAACCGAAATAGCATATTGAAAAATACAAAATTATGAAGTTTTTGATTTCTAACAGTAAGTATAAGTTTATAAAACCATATTTGAGTCTTTACTTATTTTACCAAAATTACTAAGTCTTTAACCCGATTTTTGCCGAAACGAAAGTGCGGGTACTAAACCCGTACAACACAAAACTTTCATATTTTGTATAATATATGTTTCTGGAAAATTAGAAGTTTTAGTTACAAGAGCATTCGTTTATTTAAACTATTCTTTCAAGACATCATTAAAAACCGACAACACCGGTTAACCGATATTGTCAACTTTTGAAAACACAAGCCATGGTTGTTTAAATAAGAATCATTAAACTTTTGACGTCGATGAAATGTATATTCTATGGTCGTATGGTAACCCAAAACCTAACCGAAAACCAGAACTTTCCAAAAATGGAAACTTTATGGAAACCTGACAAATGAACCAATGTAACTAAAACTCCGGGAAATTGATTTATATACCAAAACACAAAACATCAATCTTATTAAGTTATTTAAGTACAAACGCCCCATAAAAGGAAACTTTACTCATCGAGAATCAAATACGTTGAACAAAATACGTTGGAAAACACCTAACTAGTACACAATACTAATAGCGAATTTTACATTGTTCTTCTCGATAACTTATTGTTGATTAATATATACACTAGGCGTACTTGGTGATTTCTAGCATAGTGCAAGCTCATTGATTATTTTTCATATACACATTGCATACGGACTAAGGTGAGTTTCGTGCTGTCCTTTTTACTTAAACTTTTTGGGCTGGATACATGCTGGTTTTACTTATGGTGTGATATTTATCAAGAGGTGTTTTACTGCTAAATTTTGTCCCAACTTTTACACAATCATTAGCCCGAGGGAATGGGCCGGAGGCTTGTATGGGTAGTACTATTTGGGAGACCCCCACGCATAGTGACCCTATGTTGGGTAAACCACACTGAGATCTGCGGATCGTTGCGGCATATAACCTACGTGTTTGATTATTGCTTTTAGCAGGGTGATAATCCGGGACGGTTTAACTTCTAGTATGAGTTGGGGATACTTATGCTAGTTGCAGGTTTGATTGTGGACTTGATTGATGTGCACCATGCTTTATACTTACATACACGCAAACTTGCGCGATTTTATAAATGAACTGTTTTATGTGTATGTGAGCTAAACTCACGAACTCACCAACTTTTTAGTTGACACTTTTTAGCATGTATTCAGGTACCTTATGGATAGTGATTGGATTAGCATTGTAATGAGTATGACTAAAGATAGAGGCGTAAGTCGAACAAGAACAAAGAAGATTAGATTCCAAGAAGATTAGTAGAACCAACCACGGGATTGTAGCAGTGTCAGAGAAGAGATAGTTGTGTAGTTACGCCTTGTCATAAATACTTAGTGCAAACGTTGTAACTTATTTTTATCAATAATATTCTGCTGCTTACACTTGGTACCGATTTGTCCTTGAAACTCCCAGGCCCCCTACTGGTAGGGTGTGACATAATGAGATATCAATGGATGGATCACTCACTTCCCAAAATCCAAGCTACGGTTCTGTTGATCCATATGTTCAATACCTTGAGAAACTCAATAATCAAGTTTCGTCAAGCTTCCCACCATTCCAAGGTGTGATTCTAACAGAAGAGGAACAAGCTGATGAGATCCGAGAACAAAAACGTGCTGCCAAAACCTATCTCTACCTTGCATCCGACATGACTTACGTTCCGTATCCAGAACCGAGGAATCACTACGAGATGGTGACATTGGGTTACCGTGACCCACCTCCACAATATGGATACCCCAACGTAGTCCCGCAGTCGTATGAAGAACATTTGGATCTTGCTCTACGTGAAACCGACGATTGGAGAAAGAAGGTAGCTGAGGAAGGAAAGAAAAAGAAGAACATGGGAGAAACACTCCTTCGCAAATGTGGCAAGATAACGAAGGTTGTGAAGAAGTTTTTGAAAGATTAAAGATAGTATGAGAAGGATGAAGTTGTGTGTATAATGTAATATTATGTGTTATGTGGAAAATAAAAGAACGTTTGAAACATTCTTATGTAATGTAGGATGATCAATATATATATATATATATATATATATCCGTCAAAACGATATATATATATATATATATATGTGTGTGTGTGTGTGTTGTAAAATAAAAATATATATATATATATAATTTGTGATATATATATATATATGTATGTATAATAAAAAATGTGCTTAATAAAAAAGTTGTTAAAAATTTCAGATATAAATTGAAAAGAAAAAGAAATATGTCTGAACAAAGTAACAACAATGAGAATGCTCGAAAAGATGATGAGAAAAGAAAGGGGAAAGACCCCGTAAATCAAAAAGAGGAACCAATTCCCGATAAATACATGAACCAAATTTGAAGAATGATAAAGAAAGCGGTTAGGGAAGAGTCTGATTTTAGATCTCAATCTAGACAATCTAGAAATTCTCGATCTGTTAATCCTTCCAAATCCGTTAAATCCCGTCCGAAACCGTCTCGTGTCGAGGAGAGTGTTCATGAGTCTAACGCCGATGGTGGAGTTAGGCGAGAGTTCAGAAAACTCAAGATTAGTGGGTGTTCATTCAAAGACTTCAAATACTATGGACCAAAAGAGTTCCATTGTGATAAGGGAGCCATCACGACTGTGAGGTGGCTTGAGGATATGGAGACAATTGTAATCACAAGTAAGTGTTTGATTAAGAGAAGATTCAATATTCCGCCCTTATGTTCAAGGGTGAAGCACTTGAGTGGTGGAATGCTCTGTTGATGAGCAAAGGGAGAGATATGATGTATGGCTTGAGTTGGGATGAGTTTAAAGCAATGTTGATGACAAAATTTTGTCCCATGTACGAAACCGACCAAATTCAAACAAAATTTCTTAATCTCAAGGTCATAGGGACAAATCTCCGAGAGTACAATACCAAGTTCCATGAGTATTGTCGCCTTGTTCTCCAGCTGGTTAACCCTGAATCCAACAAAGTCACAAGATATATTTGGGGACTGCCGCGGGAAATCCGCGACATGGTAAGGTCACACTTACCTCAAACTGCTGACTCTGCTATGGAGTTGGCCGGTTATTTGATGGGCGGCATGGTCCGCAACAAGGAAGAGGACAAGAAGGTTACAACAACAACAACTCAAGGGAAAACAAGTGGAGGAAACAATCGATTCAAAGGCAAGGGCACAAATCAAAACCGATTCAATTCAAACGCCACACAATGCAAGACTTGTAGGAGGTATCACAAAGGACGATGTAATTTAGCCCCTCCTCCTTAAGTTTGTGAATCTTGCAATCGTACGGGTCATGATGCTGCTGATTGATGGAAGAAAAAGATGACTTGCTACAATTGCAAGGAAATGGGCCATCTGAGTTTCGAGTGCCCAAAGAACAAACCCGCTGCTGGTGGTGCGGGTGGAAGTGGCAAGGACAAGAAAGGAAATGCTCGAGTCTTCATACTCGATACAAAGAAAGTCTCTGACATGCCGGAAACCATTACCGGTACGTTCTTAGTCAACGACACCTATGCTAGAGTTTTATTTGATTCGGGTGCGAATTTGAGTTTTATAGATTATAGCTTTTGTAGTCTATTAAACGAACCATTAACAAAATTAGATAAAACTCTAAGCGTCGAGACTGTTAGTGGCAAAATCGTAAAGATCTCCGAAGCTCTTGAAAACGGAAAAATACTTCTAGCTGGTTATATTCTGCCTATTTGTTTGTTACCCATGAGTCTGGCTGGTTTTGATATTGTACTTGGTATGGATTGGTTATCCGATAACCATGCTCGTATCATCTGCAATAGCAAAACCGTTGAACTTCAAGCCCCCGATAAACGAATGATACGAATTGAAGGGGACAAAGACGCTGGCCAAGTTAGCATAATCTCCATGATTAACAAATGTTTGAATCAAGGATGCCTCACATTCATGGCCTATGTCACTGAAGAGTCAAAGCCAAAAGAAATCAAAGACGTTCCTATCGTTTCCAATTTTTCTGACGTCTTTCCTGATGAACTTCCCGGAATTCCTCCCGATCGTGAAGTAGAATTTAGGATCGATCTTATTCCCAGTACTGCTCCGATCGCCAAAGCTCCAAATCCTTAGCGCCAACCGAAATGAAGGAATTGAAGAAATAACTTGATGAGCTTCTTGAGAAAGGCTTTATTCGACCGAGTTTGTCACCTTGGGGAGCACCAATTCTATTCGTTAAGAAGAAGGACGGATCAATGCGTATGTGTATCGATTATCGTGCGTTAAATAAAGTCAGAATAAAAAATCGTTATCCACTCCCTCGAATCGATGATCTTTTTGACCAACTTCAAGGTGCTAGCTTCTTTTCAAAAATCGATCTTCGTTCCGGCTATCACCAACTCAAAGTCCAATCCGAAGATATCCCAAAGACTGCTTTTCGAACAAGGTATGGACATTATGAGTTCACGGTGCCGTTTGGACTTATTAATGCCCCAGTTGCGTTCATGGACATGATGAATCGTATTTGCAAACCTTACTTGGATAAATTTGTTATCGTATTCATCGACGACATACTTATTTATTCTAAGTCGACGACATACTTATATTTTAGAGGCAATACCCGACCCGATAATTTCCAATATCCGGTCATACCCATACACGGTTCTATACCCGAACCCGGGTATTTAAAAAACCCGATTTGTGCACCTCTAAATGAAAGTTTCCGTTAGTAAATAATAAAAACACCCTCCCAAAATAATAATAATAATAATAATAATAATAAATACTAGGCATTAATAAGTACCCCCACTAACCACCTTCCCTCTCTCTCTCCCCCTACCGGCCGCACTTCCAGCCCCCACTTGAGTTCTCTTTTTGTTTTCCAAAGTGACTGTTTTTTGGAGAGCCACACAACACAACAGTGCAACACAACCCCCAAACAAAACCACTTGAGTTGAGTTGAAGAGACGAAAAGAAAAGAAAAGAAAAGAAAAGATTATTATGTTCTTCTGTACATACATTCACATCAACACCACCTACCTCTACCTCTGATTTCTCTTCTGATTTCCCCCTTCAAGGTACCTCTTCTCTTCTTCACTTATACTTTTATTATTATTATTATTATTATTATTATTATTATTTCATCAACAATGGAGTCTCTTTCTTTAGGCTAACACACACACACACACATATATATATCTGCTTCTGGATCTGCTCTTATACTCCGAGATCTACCTTTTCTTTTTTGCTTTTACATACAACAATGCTTGCCTGCTTACTTGCTCTTTATCCCCTATGCTTATTCAATATCATAATACCCCATTTTATTTTTGCTTCATATTTTTACTAAAATACTCTTGCTTCTATTAATTAATGTTTTTTTACTAAATTTCTGCTTTCTGTTTGTATTCATATTTTTACTAAAGGGTATTTGACAATTAATAGACAGGCATACAAACACTTAAGTCCTTAATTATACAACCTGTTAATCATTCATTATTAATCTTGCTTGTTCATCTTAACCAGATGGGTTCCAGGTTCCCGTCTCATCAACTGAGTAACGGCCTTTATGTATCCGGCCGCCCCGAGCAACCGAAAGAAAGACCTCCAACAATGACTTCTTCAGCCATGGTTTACACCGGCGGTGACATCAACAAATCCGGAGAGCTGGGAAAGATGTTTGATATCAACACCGACGGCTCCAAGCCACGAAAGTCTGGCCCCTTAACCGCAACCGCTCCTTCAAGAACCGCTTCACATTCCGGGCCAATACCTAACACTGCCAGGTCCAGTGTCAAGAAGTCTAACTCTGGCCCGCTAAACAAGCACGGCGAGCCCATAAAGAAGTCATCCGGTTCTGGTCCTCAATCCGGTGGAGTCACACCTATGAGAAATTCAGGCCCTCTGCCTCCTGTTCTGCCTACGACGGGCCTGATTACGTCTGGCCCGATCTCTTCGGGGCCCCTCAATTCATCCGGGGCTCCACGGAAGTTTTCAGGTCCTCTGGACTCCAAGGGGTCAATCAAAGTCCACGGTCATGCGGTCACTACGCTTACCAAAGAGGATGACTATTCGTTCAACAAGGGTTTCCCTAAGATAATTATGTGGTCCATGATTCTACTGTTTATGATGGGATTTATTGCAGGTGCCTTTATTCTTGGCGCGGTTCACAATGGCATCCTCCTGGTCGTGGTGGTGGTTCTTTTCATCGTTGTTGCTGCATTGTTCACTTGGAATACTTGTTATGGTAGACAGTCTATAGTTGGTTTTATAGCTCGTTATCCCGATGCAGAACTCAGAACTGCAAAAGATGGCCAATATGTCAAGGTTTCCGGGGTACTCTCGTTTTTCTTCGCTTCTTTGTTATTGATTATATTTTACTTGCAATGCAAATATGCGATGATAGTTTGAATTGATTTGTGAAGGTGGTGACATGTGGAAACGTACCTCTGGAGTCAACCTTTCAAAAGATTCCAAGATGCGTGTATACTTGTACGAGCTTATACGAGTATCGAGGATGGGACTCTAACCCCACGCATCGTAGGTTCAGCTGGGGGCTGCGGTCAACAGAAGTGAGTAGCTAGCTAGCTGGTTTCTTTGGTTTTGTGATTAACGATTAACATGGTGTTTGGTTGCTGGCAGAGGCTTGTGGTGGATTTCTACATATCAGATTTCCAATCTGGATTACGAGCATTGGTGAAGACCGGGTATGGAGCAAGGGTGACCCCTTATGTGGACGAGTGTGTGGTTGTTGAAATCGACCCTTTGAATAAAGACTTGTCCCCGGACTTCATAAGGTGGATGGGCGAGAGAAACCTGGCAAGCAATGGTCGTGTCATGAGATTGAAAGAAGGGTAAGTTCCCGATGATGCTTTCTTTCTTTGTTGTAATAAATAAATAAATAATAATGATGATAAATGAATAGGTACATAAAGGAAGGGAGCACGGTAAGCGTGATGGGAGTGGTGCAGAGGAACGAGAACGTGTTAATGATAGTGCCTCCTGCAGAAGGATTCACAACGGGGTGCCAATGGACAAGTTGTACGCTGCCAGGAAGTCTCGAGGGGGTAGTCTTGAGATGTGAAGATGCATCTAAAGTGGATGTCATACCCGTTTAGGTAGGAAGGAATCGTCTATTTTTATGATATACATCTATATATAGGCAGGTAGTAGATAGTGGTTTGGGGTGTGCTGCAGTTGTTGTATGTTAGTTAGTGTGAATAGGTTTTTGATGGAAGAAGATAGTGGTGTTTGATTCTGTGAGGGGAGGTTATTGGCTGGTGTTCAATTGCTGCTTTCAACATGTGATCTCTTTCTTTCTTCTTGCACCTCCCTGTCTTGTTATTTCCATTTTTTTTGTAATCATATCAGTTGATTCAAAGTGGTGCTTGAAACAAATGATTAGTTGTCAAATCTTAAGACATGAAACATGAACAGGGGATCAATCGCAGGCAGCACACTAATAGTCAACAACCAAACAAGAATTTTAAGATGTCACTGTTTACGGTGGCGAAGCTTGAACAAAAATGCAGGAAAGCCGGACTCAATACTTTTAAAAAAAATAGGGGGGGGGGGGTGCTCAAAGTGGGCGACCTTCCAGTTTTACAAGCTGATTGATTGTTGACCAACATTGTTAAAACCTAGAGGGTGTGAATGGTTTTTTTTTCAACAGGCAAGTCAAACCAAGGATAGGAAATTGAAAAATATCACAATACAAACAACTTGATGTACAGTGGTTATGATGAAGGTTAAACTGCTTGACCGTATGTAATGTTGTAAAAATTGGGCCTAGGCGGTCATTAATCGCTAGGTGCCCTTAGGCCGATGCATCTTTAGCTAATCGGTCCCATTAATCAGCTGTCGAACCTAGTCGGTCCAAACCAGGTCAAATCAGACATTTTTATTAAAAAACTTTTTATTTTTAACCTTTTTAATTATTGTTATTTTTCTTTTAATTTTTGCTTGGCAATTGGACCTGTTAACCCCAATTTTTGGTTTTTCTCATTGAGGTGTTAATGTTATGTTTATGCTTAAAATATACTATGTGAACTTTGAAGTGTTTATGTTAACTTTTATATCTAGTTTTTTCAAAATTACATATAAAACTTAAAATTTAATTAATCCCTATTAATCGCTAGCCCTTAGCTCATTGCTTAACTAGCGCCTAGAAAGTTGTATGACCGTATGCCAACTCCTTAATGAACAATCAAAGTTATCTTCAATATTAAACTTTTCTCTAAACTCGGTAGAGAAAACTGTTACAAAAGTGTTACTAACAACATAAGTCCCTCTTTCAATATAGAATGAACTCAAGTCCCGTGACTTAGGGGTGTTCATCGGATCGGATAACGGATTATTCGGGTTATTCGGATTTGAAATTTTTTGGACCCTATCCGAAATCCGATCCGATCCGAATTAGGAATATTCCTATCCGATCTGAATCTATCCGAATTCAATTCGGATAGGATTCGAATATATCCGAATAATCCAAAATTATCCGTATAATCCGAAATAAACTTAAAAATTTTTCCTATTTTCTTGTTCCCAACATTTAATAGTTTAGAATCACAATTGTCACACCTCGGCTTAGGGCCTAGACGTATGACCAATAGCTGGTACCTATTTTGTAAATACATTAGAGTTGCGGTTTATTTTAGCGGAAGACTTTGGTTATAATTAAATATGAATTTATTTGAAACTTCTCGGATAATAAATATCCGAGTGTTTGATTTATAAAATATGTTTTAAATCTTGTTTATGATAATTCAATAGTTTAAAACTGAGCCATCTCTACCTTGCGAGCATCTATCTTCATGAATGACTATATTCCTTGAACCTATGCTAATATGTTTCCCTGAAATGTGGGAAAAAATACGTCAGCGATATGCTGGTGAACACGTATGACTCAA
This sequence comes from Bidens hawaiensis, assembly GCF_021521415.1. Classification (NCBI taxonomy): domain Eukaryota; kingdom Viridiplantae; phylum Streptophyta; class Magnoliopsida; order Asterales; family Asteraceae; genus Bidens; species Bidens hawaiensis. The sequence goes on along the minus strand of NW_027505311.1, from coordinate 123,177 downwards.
TAAAACATTTTGAACGACAATTATAATACAATCATAGTTTTCTCTAACACTCAGCAGATGCACAACCACATCTGGGCTTTGTACCACTCCCATACACACACACAATTGTTCCCCCGAGCTATATGAGTATAGCCCCTACAAGGAGAACTAGTTATGACCGTTAGCCCGCGGCCTCCCTGACCATTGATTGATGGACTGAACAGTTATGTTTGGATCCAGACATATGTGTACTCGGTCTGAGTTGCCTTATTTTCTATATTGTATTATAAAGTTTTAGAGATTTCATAATCTCAGGTAAACATTGATTGACTCGTTAAGATAAACACCCGTTCATCTTTATCGAGTATAAATATGTTTTGACTGATTGAAAAGGTTAACGTATTCACGTTATAAAAGGTTTGAACGTATTCACCTGTGATTGTCTGATCTGAATGATATGGTGATCTCGTTTGAAACCTTGACTATGAATGATTGATTGATTGATGGTTGACCTATTATAAAATAGGTTTATATAAATACCCAGATCATCTCTTGATCCGGCTGTAGACATTTAGTCTAGTTTTGATAGCTTTAAACCTTGATTGATCATTTGCTTGAATAAATATTTAGACCTGTAGTCTTTCGGTTTATTTACTAATCATATGTTGAGTTTCTTCTTCATGAAGAAACATCTATATCCTGGTTCTTCTTCAAGAAGAAACATTCATTGATTGCTAGTATTGAATGTAAAATCTTATGTTTCTTAATCATATAGAAACAATATTTTTACTATATTCCTTGTATATGAAATGCTATGTTTCTTAATTGTTAAGAAATTATATCTCGACTATATCCTTATGAATGAGAGGATTAGGCATGATTTGATAGAGCTAAACCTCTCCGAGGACATGGTTGAGGATAGGAATTCGTAGAGAAGTAGAATTAAAGTTAAGGATTTTTAGAAAGAATTGAATACCTTAGGGCTTCGACTTAACTTATTTAGGTCACATACCATAATGGTATTTCCCTTACATATATTATTATAATTATTATTAGCTTTTATATAGCTGTTAAACTGTGATCTTATTATTAATATTATTATAATTAGTAGTAGTTTTTATATAACTGTTAAACTTTTATTTCCTTTATTGTGCTTCATACACATGTACTTAGAGCCGAGGGTCTCTCTGGAAGCCACCTCTTTATTCCTTTGGATAGAGGTACGGTGTGCCTACATCCCACCCTCCCCAGACCCTACTTATAGCTTTGCTGTCGGTGGGATTTTACTGGGCATGATTGATTGAATAATTGATATATCCTTATGAATGAAAATATGCATTTCTTAATTGTAAAGAAACATTACTAAAATCCTTGTATGTTTAAAGCTTATGTAAACATATTTTATGATCAAGGTTTAGGCTATACCCCTGACTGTGATCTAAGCCATATAATATAATAATAAAATAATGACTTAAGCAGAACCCCTACCTCACACGGCTATTCGGAGTTTTGCTAACTAAGATTGATTGAGCAGCACTTCCACTCTCTATCGCATTCTAGGGCTTAAACTGTCAGAACTTCAGAGCTTGCACGCACTACGATGCTTGGCACGCAAAACGAGGCGACATATGGTGGCTGTCGTGTTGTGAACGTACTTCGAGGTATCGTCGGTATGTGTCACGGATTACGAGGGGACGATTGTCGGGTCGGGGCACGGAAACCGAGGTAGCGAGAGAGTAAATCTAGAGAGAGAAAGTTATTTGGTGTGAGAATGAAGGAGCGGGGAGCCCCCCTTTTATAGGCTGATTTTGGGTCCCATCGCGGTACGCGATGGGTCTTGGTGATCCCGTCGCGTATCGCGGCGCCGCAATTCCTCCGCCGCTTGACCACAAGCTGCCACGTGTCCTCTAACTCATCAAGGTCCATCGCGATATGCGATGACCTGTGTTCTGGACTCATCGCGTAGCGCGATGGGTCCCTGAACTTAATTTTTCACTTTTAGTCCCTTGTCTTTTGTTAGCTTGTCACTTCCGGGTTTAACTCACATTGTTCAAAAATACTAAGGCGGCTCTCAAGCGGTGCGAAGTGCAAAGTGCGTCATCAAAGCGCCACATTGCGCCCATCCCCCTTCGCCCGAGCCTGTGCCCGCACTGGGTGCATGCTAGACATAAAAGAATATTACTATGAGATTTGATCTCTTTATAAAGAGCTTCCAAATCTTTGCAACTTTTCATGTGGGATGAGTTTTCCATATTCCATATCTTTAACATAAGATAACTTTGTTAAGGAATATTTTTATTTCCTTATAGAATGATCTTGTTTTCTTTATTTAAATTTTCCCAACACTTATTTTAGAGAATTTTGATCCTCCAACTTTACTTATTTGTCAAATTTGGATCGAAATTTTGGAGATGTTACAACAATAAACATATAAATTGGAAAATACGAATTACTCTTAACACACATTTTAAGTTTAAACTTCAAATAATAGTCTAATAAATATACCAAACCGGAAAATAGCACTAAAAACATGTTTTTTATTCGGATTAAACGGATATTCGAATAATCCGAACAATCCGAATTTTTTAAATTTCCATATCCAAATCCGATACGAATCCGAATTAGTTATTCAGATATTCGGATTGATCCGATCCGAATAATAATTCGGATCGGTTTATTTGTGTTTCGATTTCGGTTCGAATTTCGGTTTTTTTCGGATTTCTTGAACACCCCTACCGTGACTTTCTCTAGAGAATGTCACCAGTTCGGGTCTTAGTGTCTCATCCGAGACAAAATGATATGCATAAGTCAATGATTTTATCACAGTGAGCCTTCTGGCGGGCCGGCCTTTGCCAATGCATGTACCCGGTGACCGGGCTTTGATTGTCTTTAAACAAAACATACAATTAAAGCTTTAAAATAGCAATTTGGGAACAATTCGCAGAAACCCTAGAGAGATTGTTGCCTCCAATCGGTGAAGTAAGTACTGCGTGTTTCCTTCGATCAAGTATGTATACTTAATCGAACCAATTAACTAGATACAAACCCTGTTAATCTTCCGTCAATTCCAATTGTTAATTTTCTGGATTTCATACAACATCAATAGCTAGGGTTTCAATTAATCATGATATGTGTAGACTGATACGGTAATCAATTGAGGTGAGGAATGGATGAGCTTCATGTGAATGAAGCATCAATGCAGATGCCAGATACCTACTATCACCCCCAAATGCAACAGCAGCAGCAAGAACATGATGATGACTTACACCAGTTAACTAATGACAACATGATTCACCATGATCCTGATAACCATAATGCCTTGTTGCCTGCTGCCACCACTGATGATACAAACCAGCTCACTCTCTCTTTCCAGGGTCAGGTTTACGTATTCGATTCCGTATCTACCGACAAGGTACCGTTTATTTAATCACTTCTAACTATTTTATGCTCTAGTTGTCTTCAACCTCATTAGTTATTTTATGTTTTATCAGGTTCAAGCTGTACTTCTGTTACTAGGCGGCTGTGAAGATCCCGCTACCGCAAGCATGCCTCCTTATATCCCTTTAACCCATAACCAGAATAACAGGGTATGCGTAGGAATTAAGTTCATCACTGTATTCTTGTTTAGCATTTTTTTTATAATTTTCGTTTACCAGGATCTGTCCAGTAATTCGCGGAGGCTGGCCTCACTGATGAGATTTCGTGAAAAGAGGAAATCGAGGAATTTTGACAAGAAAATTCTTTATACCGTTCGCAAGGAAGTGGCCCTCGGGTAAGGAGTAGATTCCAACTTCTAATTATAACATGTATTCTACCAATGCTGTTCGTATGCCTATGCCTTATATTGGAAGTGTGTTTACTCTGTCTGCGCGCGCTTGATATGTTTCCTTACTTTTGTTGTAGAATGAAACGGCATAAAGGCCAGTTTACTTCTTCAAAGGCCACTCATGAGGATGCATCCACAAGCTGGGACTCAAATCAAAGTTGGCACTCGGACGGTAGTGGTAACCAGCATCAAGAAACTGTGTAAGCCTCTATCTTATTCAAATCGAAAATGATGTTGTTTAAATATGCAGAAAGTCAGGCCATTTGTTTGTGCTACTTATTACTTGAGATTATAATTCATTTATCAGTTTTTTTATTTTGCTTGGAAGATTATATTTATTGGTATTTGTATTAAGTTCTTAGGTTTCTGCAAATTACACTATGTTGGGAAATGTTAAAAATCTGAATAGGCGTTTTCTGCTTTTAATATAATTTAGGAGTTATTTATTTATTTAGTTTTTGACTGTGATCAGTATATTAGAGGAGATATCTGTTATTGTTTGTTGTTGATCACTGATCATCTAGTTTCCTATTTAAATAACATTGTCTTATCTTCAAACTATTATATAGGTGATTTTAATAATCACTTATGTTATTCAATTAATTATATATTATTTGGTCATGTGATGCAGCTGTAGGCATTGTGGTGTGAATGAGAAATCTACTCCAATGATGCGCAAAGGACCTGATGGACCTAAAACTCTTTGTAATGCATGCGGCTTGATGTGGGCGAATAAGGTATGTCATTTCTCTTTGATGCTAGTAATTCCAATCACTCTCTGGAGACTGTTTTTGTGAGGAAACTTGAAGTGACTTCAATATATTTTTCTTTTTGGTACTTAAGATGCAGCTGAGGTGTTTTATTTTTTGTCCTCTATGAGCTTATCAGGTGATTAAAAATGGAATTTTCGTTGTTTAAATTTGAGTATAAATGTGTAGGGAAGTTTAAGGGATTTGACCAAGGCAGCTGTGGGAAAGTAGCAACGACATAATGAGGTAAGGGTTTCAACATTTAAATATATTTATATTTGTGTTGTAATTGGGCCAAGTGCTGCCTGCTGTACTGCAACAGGTATTCGTCATCATAGTGGTGGCAACTGCAACGGTAGAAAGTAGAAAGTGGAGAGAATGGAGGCGGGTGACCAAAGTGAAAAGTGTAAAGTAAACCAAAATATGCTGCTGCTTCTATTATATTTGTCATAGTTTGATATAACCACCTTTTGAGATTAACTTCAAATTAACAGCCAGACTTTATAAAATTTTTATCTTAGAATATTATTATTTATTTTTTTTTATTTCGGTTTTTGTCAAAAGTACATATTGTTCTACATTATTTCTGTAGTGGGTACAATAGCCGAGTAGTAATGCAGTGAAGGAGGGGAGACCATTGTAGTTTGAAATTGTCTCACCTGTACTATTGAAATGATTCGTTAGCAGGGATGTTCCTTTCTTCTAATGGTCACTGATCAAACAAGCGGAAAATGATTTTCAAGTCATGGTTCCCCCTGTTTTAAGTCTATCATATGCAAGTCCCTCCCTCGGTTTTTGATGTAATATCATGTGGGTTATGTTACATTCATTATTTGTTACTTTCACCGGGTAACTATGTATAAATTGAAATGTTAGACGACAACAACAAACGTACATAGTAAATCCCATCAATAGCAAAAGCTACTGGTAGGCTCTGGAGAATGTGTGATGTAGGCATACCTTACCTCTATCCATGAGGATAGATAGGCTGCTTCCAAAGAGACTCCCGGCTCCAAAGCATGCAACATACAATTACACATGTACCGATAACAAAACATATAGTGCTAAAGTGGCGTAGTCAAATACCATCACCTATGAAATCATAGAATCCAAATGGATATACCAACAAAAGAACAGGCACATACAAAATCCCCTAAAATGTAGAAGAGTTTATGTCCATTATCTAAAAGTCCTTAACCTTAATCCTACGTCTTCATGAAAGTCGTGGACCATGTCCTCATAGAGGTGTAACTTTAGCAAATCCTGTCTAACCCGCTCCTCCCAAGTCGATTGAAATATTAGAATGGAATTTAATTCCCTCAATTTTAATGAAAATGAATTGGAATAAAAATTATTTAATTTCCATCAAGTTTCTTCATCCGAAGGATTTCACACAAAGCAATTGAAATATCCGACGCCTCACCGATACGTTGTATGGTAGAATACACTCTGGCGTTGTCGTAGTCAAATACCATCGATATGTCATCGTGCATAAACTTTGAATTCTTGATTAACCAACGAATGTCATTGGAGTGGGGCGCCACTCTTTTTTGACTCTTGTTGGCCAACCGGGGTAACTCTCAAGGGTCTCAAAAGGTAGTAAGTAATACTTTAATATATTTTGGTATAATTTTAACACCATTTTAGCCAAACATCTTTTTTTTTTTCCTTCTAGTCTTAGCCTTTCACAAAAGTATGTATAATTTGCCATTTTGACTAGTAATACTTTAATATATTTTGGTATGTCCTTTAATTTTCGTCATTGCTAATTACTAAAATAAAATAAAAAAGAAAAATATGTAGAATATAATAAAACATTCAAAGAAGGAAGCAATTAGCAAAGCATGTGTTGTAGTGGATCTGTCCGTACACCAAAATTAGTAATAAATTAATTATTCAAGTAAATAAAAACATAAGAAAAAGAAAAAAAATGACTAATTCCTTCCATACTATCAGTCACATGAGATGAGTTGAGATCAGATCAGTCTCAGCAACAACATCACTCTCTTGTCTTGTCTTGTCTTGTCTTGTGTTTTGAATTATCACAATTCATTAATTATCAATGGCTAGAAGCGGAAGCAGTTCCTCCTCCTCTTCTCCTCCTAGTCCTAGGGCCGACATCGAAACCGGTGTCACTGAAGACACTTTTAATGACGATCCGTTTGACATTGTCACTACTAAAAATGCATCCACTGATACACTTAGGCGCTGGAGGGTACGTAATTAATTTCACTTCTTTCTTTATTCATTCACATGCATGCAGTGTTAAAATGAGAATATATATATGATCATCACAAAGAAATAATATTTCACTTATTGATTGTATATATGTATGTCTATCTCAGCAAGCCGCCCTTGTCCTTAATGCTTCACGCCGCTTTCGATACACGTTGGACTTGAGAAAGAATGAAGATCAAGAAAAAAGGAGAGGGATGATCAGAGCACATGCTCAAGCCATAAGGGTAATATACATACATATACATATGCTTCTCTTATATATATACATTTAACATCTATCTCATCACCTTATCTGTCAGGCTGCATTGCTATTTAAATTGGCCGGCCAACGAGCACTTGGTAATTAACTTTGTTTCCTTAATTTCCCTTTGTCACATGCATATATGTGTAATAATTATTTCTTCCATATATAATATATATTATATATATATATAGTGTTAGACACTACGGTCCCTACTCCATCTGCAAGTGGTGGCTATGGGATTGCACTCGAGGAACTTGTTTCAATGACTAGGGATCATAATATAACGGCTCTTCTTCAATGTGGCGGGGCAAGTTATTTACTAACCATGTTTATTTTGAACTCGATCGATTTTCTTATATATATAGCTCGATCATGCATGCATTTTCAGGTGAAGGGGTTATCTGAGATGTTGAGAACCGATCTCGACAGGGGAGTACCAGGAAACGACAGTGAATTGTCAGACCGCAGAATTGCCTTTGGCCCCAATACCTATCCTGTCAAAGAAGGACGAAGCTTTTTGGTACATTATTTATCTTCATTTCAGCCTATTTGTTAACAGCTGCAGTTGATGATGTAATCTTACTTGCAGAGGTTCATCTGGGAAGCTTTGAAAGATTTAACCCTTATTATATTAATAGTAGCTGCTGCAGTTTCACTTGTGCTAGGAATAAAGACAGAGGCGAGTTTGAACTTTTAGACTGTTCTGATTTACAAGGACTTTTTGTTTGAAGGCTTGTGTTAGTTTCCTTAATTCATTGTGTAGGGTTTTGAAGAAGGATGGTATGACGGAGGAAGCATTACGTTTGCTGTTCTTCTGGTTATTTTTGTGACTGGTAAGGTGGTTGGTATATGATATATAGATTTGATGTACTTGTTAGCATGCCAACTCTATTGTTTTTGCAAATGGTGTTGTGTATAGCAACCAGTGATTATAGACAGTCCCTGCAGTTTCAGAACCTAAACTCAGAAAAGCGGAATATACAGATAGAGGTTTGCTTGCATGTGTGCTAAGATATTCTACAATTAGCTATATTGTTTCTGCTAAGCTTTCTTTCATGCAAATTCAATCAGATAACTCGAGGTGGGAGAAGAGAGAAGGTTTCGATATATGACGTTGTTGTTGGTGATGTAATACCTCTTAATATAGGCGATCAGGTAAAGGTTAAACTCACAAATACTTTAAAGTTATATGACTCTAATATATTGGTGAGTTACAATCTTTCTTTTGTCGGTATGCTGCAGGTCCCTGCTGATGGTCTCCTTATAAAGGGCCACTCTCTCGCCATCGATGAATCTAGCATGACCGGGGAAAGCAAGATTGTAAGCTGGTCAGACTTCAATTCTAAATGAAAATTAGTTTATTGAGCTTTTTTCTTTAATACCATAAGACTTTTAGGTGCACAAGGATCAAAAAGCACCTTTTCTGATGTCTGGCTGCAAGGTAGCAGATGGTGCTGGAACTATGCTGGTAAATATCTGTTATCTTTTATAAAAGTAAATGTTTATGCGCTTCCTGTATTAGCTTTTTTGTTCCGTCATTAGGTGACTAGTGTGGGAATAAATACCGAATGGGGATTGTTGATGGCAAGCATATCAGAAGACACTGGTGAAGAAACCCCCTTGCAGGTTTACTTACAAATATTTGTTCTCTCTTCGTGCGGTCGCTATTCTGTATTCGTATTATATTATATCACTCGTGATGGTTGATAGGTGCGCTTGAATGGTGTTGCAACATTTATAGGCATAGTTGGGCTCTCAGTTGCCTTACTAGTGCTGGCTGTCCTTTTGGCTAGGTAAAAGCTGTTCTGTTACACCTGTGGTTGCGATTTTTACCATTCACTTATCTTCTATCTACCGCAACGCGTTTAGGTTCTTCACTGGTAGTTCAAAAAACCCTGATGGAACTGTCCAATTTGTCCGTGGTAAAACAAGCGCTAGTGAAGCAATTAATGATATCATAAAGATTTTCACTGCTGCAGTAAGTTTGTGATGAATCCATCTCTGTTGCCTTCATCTTTTTCTTTCATTGACTAATGCATAAAATTTTCAGGTCACGATTGTTGTCGTTGCAGTTCCTGAAGGGCTTCCGTTGGCTGTAACACTGACGTGAGTATACTAATGCTGCAACGCACTTATGTTCGTTTTGCCTTGTGATTCAAAATTATTTTTTTAATCTGTAGGTTGGCATACTCGATGAAGAAGATGATGGCAGACAAGGCCCTGGTACATATTGTTCTTGGACTTCCAATTTTTAACTAGAGAAGCGGTTTAAAGATAATATTGTCAACCTGTAGGTCCGTAGACTCTCAGCTTGTGAAACTATGGGCTCTGCAACTACTATCTGCAGTGATAAAACTGGAACATTAACCCTGAATCAGGTTGGTTTTATGTTACTTAGTTTAGCAGTTTCAATGTATATGTGGCACGAACACCAACTCGTTCGGGTGAAATATTTCAAATATAGATGACGGTTGTGGAGGCCTACGTTGGGCAAAAGAAAATTGACCCCCCTGAAGATGGATTGCAATATCATGCAAATGTTGTCTCTTTGTTAAATGAAGGGATTGCACAGAATACAGCAGGAAGTGTTTTCTCCTCTAAGGTGATGTTACTATTTATCATAATCTAATGGAGGGTAGGGTGGGCCCATGGCCAACTAAAAACTTGGCTGTGCTTTTTTTTGTTGATAGGACGGCGCTTATATAGAGGTTTCTGGATCTCCAACAGAAAAAGCTATTCTCCAATGGGGCGTCAAGGTATCAATTTATTATGTTTGAACATTTTTTCATGAGTGTTGTAAATTTATATTGATGGAAGTCAATGAAATTAATTGCAGATTGGGATGAACTTTGATACTGTTAGATCAGAGTCTGTTATCCTGTATGTCTCTACTTTTAACTCTGCAAAGAAGCGAGGCGGAGTTGCAGTACAAGGGGTAATTGTCTATTTACTAACTTACATTTGTAGTTTATAACGTGTATCCCGTAATAAGAGAATGTATTTCATTGTGACATCAAGTTGACACTATATGATGTTATCATACAAGAAATATTTCATGTTTGCTTAGCTTCTATATATATGCAGAAAAGAAATTTAACTTGTAATGAATATCAGGCTGGTACTCAAGTTCGCATACATTGGAAGGGAGCAGCTGAAATCGTATTGGCTTCGTGTAAAGAATATCTTGATGCAGATGGTTCCTTGCATCCCACTGATAATGATATGGTCAGTAAGTTGTTGTGGTTGACCAGCTGCACAATATTCTCTAAAGTGAATAAAGATAATAGTTCATAACTATATCCATGTATTTATGTTATGTATATTAGGTTCACATATATGAATATAGACACGCATACATACGTGTGTATAGGATTCTTTTGGTGCTTTATAAATAAAAGGGCTGTTCTTATGACAGAGAGTCGCTTTAGTGTGACAGATGGAGTATGTATTATATTATTAATAGATTTAAATTAAACAGGAATATTTTAAGAGAGCTATTGAAGAAATGGCTGCAAGGAGCTTGCGGTGTGTTGCTATTGCATATAGAAACTATAATATAGTTGATGTTCCTGTGGACGAACAGCAGCTGGCAAACTGGAATTTACCTGAAGATGATCTTGTTCTGCTTGCGTTTGTGGGCATAAAGGTACTCAACTATACTGTACAATATTTAACAAGAGAAAGCATACACTAACGGATATCTTGTATACTTATTACTGATACTTTTTGTGTGTATTCTTAAAACAGAACTTACTGTCATGTATGTATTAGTGCATTACTGTGAACTTTTAACGTCTTCAGTTTCATCCAATTCCTCTTCCTTATATTTATTATCCGAAAATAAATATATGTTCTACTACTTAATATCACTTGGTTGTAACATAAGTAGAGTTGATTAATGTTACTGGATTTTACCTTGTGCAGGATCCTTGTCGTCCAGGTGTAAAAAATGCAGTAAAAATCTGTACGGATGCCGGTGTGAAGGTTCTAATTTCCCCCTCCTGTTTTAGCATATATGACTTGAAATGTTATTGACAAATCTGTTTTTATTCTTACTATGTGAATTTGAACACTCAAATGATGATGAAAATACATTTACATTCTTGTAAGTTAAGAGTAGTCAAAAAGAAGCATAAAATTTTAGGTAACAGTTGTGAATCCTCAAATAGTAAGCAGCTTATCAAAAAGTTCAATCATGTTTTACTGTATGCTAAATAATTATTTTTTTTAATTTCAACACAAATGTTAATGAATAGGTTCGGATGGTGACTGGGGATAATATTCAAACAGCAAAAGCAATTGCCATGGAGTGTGGAATACTTAGTCCAGGTGAAGATGCGACCGAGCCAATTATTATAGAGGGAAAGACATTTCATGAGTATTCAGAGAAAGAAAGAGAGCATGCTTCCAAACAGATATTGGTACGGTTTAATATGTTGAAAAGCTTGAGTACCTATAAATTAAATATGTGGATGTATAGGTGATGGGAAGGTCTTCCCCTAGTCATAAGCTATTGCTTGTGCAAACGCTTCGTAAACTTGGGGACGTTGTTGCTGTTACCGGAGATGGAACAAATGATGCGCCTGCACTTCACGAGGTTTCAGTTCATCTTAAATTTTACTAACATAATGAAACTTAAGCTTAAACTCTTTGCCTATTGAGCGTGCTTATATGTATATCTCTCTCTGTATTGTAGGCTGATATCGGTCTTGCAATGGGCATTCAAGGAACTGAAGTTGCAAAAGAAAGCTCTGATATCATCATATTGGATGATAATTTTGCTTCAGTCGTAAAGGTATGCGCATGCCTCCATAAAAACAGCACTATATTTCGCATGCTATCATTAAGGAAACATTTCAATTTGATTATAGTCATAGTATTGAGGAAAAATGTAATTATTTTTTAATTAAGAACAGTTATTTCAGATAGTGGACAAATGTAATTATTTTTTATATCTGGAACCTTAATGATCATAACATTATAGGTTGTCCGTTGGGGTCGGTCTGTGTACGCAAACATTCAGAAGTTTATCCAGTTCCAGCTTACCGTTAATGTTGCGGCACTTGTAATAAATGTTGTAGCAGCAATCTCCTCTGGAGAAGTACCTCTAAACACTGTGCAGGTTTCGTATCCTTGCACTTCTCTCCTCTCTCTCTCAACACACACACACGCATAGAGTAGCTTATTAACAAATACCGGTAGAATGCTTGCTGAGGGTTTCTGTGACATTCATGTTGGGTTATTTTTCTCAAATGCGGTGTTTATGCATGGTGCAGCTTCTTTGGGTTAATCTCATCATGGACACCCTTGGAGCACTAGCATTGGCAACTGAACCTCCAACGGATCATCTTATGCACAGATCTCCTGTTGGCCGAAGGTCAAGTTTAATCTGTGCATTGCATATATTTGTTTTTAATCCTAGCTCTTAAATGCTATCTTTTATCTTCAGGGAACCTCTTGTGACGAATATCATGTGGCGGAACTTAATTATACAGGTAGGTACATTGTTACGTACGTTGAATCATTGATCATATGATTTAGAGTAATGAAAATGGTATGGATTTGGCAGGCTTTATATCAAGTTGTGGTCCTCCTCGTCCTTAACTTCCATGGAACGAATATTCTCAAATTAAAGAATGACGAAAGGGGAAATGCTGTGAAGCACACTTTGATATTCAATGCATTTGTCATGTGTCAAGTAAGATTCAACTTCAACAACATGAATGAATCAATGAAAATCCAACCTTGTTCAATTAGTTATGCAGTTAGTTCAAAATATGTTTTTTTTCTTCTTTTGATTACAGATATTCAATGAGTTCAATGCTCGGAAACCAGAAGAAATATACGTATTTTCTGGAGTGACTAAAAATCCTATTTTTATGGGAGTAATAGGAACCACATTATTGCTTCAGGTAATTAGACAGCTTGTTTTGTGAACTGCAAAGTTCAAAACCGTAACTCGTTTAATGAAACAGGTGATGATCATTCAATTCCTTGGGAAGTTTACATCAACAGTTAGACTTGGTTGGAACTTATGGGTGGTGTCTATTAGTATCGCGGTTTTCAGGTTGGTTCTGTTTCATATTCATAAAACATGATATGATGATAATTCAAGAATATAGTCATCCTATTTGTTGTATGTCATTTAGTAGTAATAGTTATAATGATTTTACAGTTGGCCTCTTGCAATGGTGGGAAAGCTCATCCCGGTTCCACGGACTCCCTTGGCCAGGGTCTTCAGCAAACCGTATCAGCGTTGCATTGCTTCTCGAAATCGATGATTGTATTCGTTTATTTGCGAGGTGTTATATGTTTCGGTTTAGTGACGCAAGTCGTGGTGTAGTGTTGGATATCAAGTAGTTTGGAAAAATCACTTAAAATAGGCATTTTGACCCAAAAAATTGTAAAAACAGACGTTTGACTTTTATCCAAAGAAGCTAGGCCGGCTAAGACGACTAGGTTTCAGCCAGCCTAAAAACAATAAAAAGTACAACCACCTAAGCAATAACACGTGAAAAGACCCGACTTCATCTGAGCCGGCACGCTGGCTATTGTACCAATTGTAAAGTTAATATTTCAATCACTAAGAAAGTACACAAGTTGTCTTCTAAAAGGTAACGTACATACATACATGAAAAATAATTTTGTAAGTATTGGTTACATTGTCATGATGCTGACATGGTACAATAAACCAATCAATTTACTTGAGAGTGATGATGTGGATCATTTACTAAAAGACTAGTCAAAATCAGCATACCAAACTTGAAGAATAACTCCACCACGAAGAACCACAAAGTACTTTTAATTTTGAATGGTATTTTTGTTGATGTGTGAAATTTTATAAACAAAGGCATTTATGTAATTTTAGGTTATATGTAATTAATGAAATTTATAAAGGGTCATATGCAATTACCATTTTTTTTAACTGGGTTCATATATTTAAGTAACAATACAACTACTTTGATTTGTGTGTTTTGGTGGGGTAGGTGTAATATCTATAAATTTATCTTGCTCGAAAACGCTAGTCATTGTACTCGTATTTAATAAAATTCTCATATTAATTTCATCGTATACATTAATTAATATTGAATTATATGTTATTTATCGAAGGGATATTGGTTTGGGATTACTCCATAGAATAGTAACCAACTTTGCAAGTTGTTCTAATCAGGTCACTGATACAAACTTTTGTTCCAATCAGGTCACTGAACTTTCATTTTTGTTCCAATCCTATATATTTTACCTGAATAGCATGTAATCTAGTTTTTTTTTTAATTTTCAATGTTTTTACTTTGTATAATAACTTTTAAAGGTTGCGAAAATTAGTAAAAATGCGAAATATAATTTTAAAATTCTGAAAATTTGCAAAAAAAAGTTCGGAAAAATGAGGTTCGGGTTAGAACGGGTCAAGGTCGGAACAGGTAAAAACGGGTTTCGGGTTAGTTTTTTTTTTTGAACCAACGAATCAGCGCGTTTTCAACACGCTACAACTCGTTTTAACAGAAAAAGCTCGTTTAAGCGATTTTTCAGTTCGTTTCAGCACTTAACAGCTCGTTTAAGCGATTTTTAAGTTCGTTTCAGCACTTACAGCTCGTTTAAGTGATTTTTCAGTTCGTTTCAGCACTTAACAGCTCGTTTAAGCAATTTTTCAGTTCGTTTCAGCACTTAACAGCTCGTTTAAGCGATTTTTAAGTTCGTTTCAGCACTTAACAGCTCGTTTAAGCGCTTTTTAAGTTCGTTTCAGCACTTAACAGCTCGTTTAAGCGATTTTTAAGATCGTTTTAGCACCTAACAGCTCGTTTAAGTGATTTTCAGTTCGTTTCATCACTTAACAGCTCATTTAAGCGATTTTTAAGTTCGTTTCAGCACCTAACAGCTCGTTTAAGCGATTTTTAAGTTTGTTTCAGCACTTAACGAGCTGAAAAATCACTTAAATGAGCTGTTAAGTGCAGAAACAAACTGAAAAATCACTTAAACGAGCTGTTAAGTGCTGAAACGAACCTAAAAATCGCTTAAACGAGCTGTTAAGTGCTGAAACGAACTGAAAAATCGCTTAAACGAGCTGTTAGGTGCTGAAACGAACTGAAAAATCACTTAAACGAGCTGTTATGTGCTGAAACGAACTGAAAATTCACTTAAACAAGCTGTTAAGTGCTGAAACAAACTTAAAAATCGCTTAAACGAGCTGTTAAGTGCTGAAACGAACCTAAGAATCGCTTAAATGAGCTGTTAAGTGCTGAAACGACCTTAAAAATCGCTTAAACAAGCTGTTAAGTGCTGAAACAAACTGAAAAATCACTTAAGAGAGCTGTTACGTGCTGAAACGAACTTAAAAATCGCTTAAACGAGCTGTTAAGTGCTGAAACGAACTGAAAAAATCGCTTAAGCGAGCTTTTTCTGTTAAAACGAGTTGTAACGTGTTGAAAACGCGCTGATTCTTTGGTTCAAAAAAAAAAACCAACCCGAAACCCGTTTTGACCTGTTCCGACATTGACCCGTTCTAACCCGAACCTCAATTTTCCGAACTTTTTTTGCAAATTTTCGGAATTTTAAAATTATATTTCGTATTTTTACTAATTTTCGCAACCTTTAAAAGTTATTATGCAAAGTAAAAACATTGAAAATTAAAAAAAAAACTAGATTACCAGCTATTAAGGTAAAATATCTAGGATTGGAACAAAAATGAAAGTTCAGTGACCTGATTGGAACAAAAGTTTGTATCAGTGACCTGATTAGAACAACTTGCAAAGTTGGTTACTATTCTATGAACTTCTTTTCTTTTGTCACTCCCGAACTTAACGGACCCTAACCCCGTTAGTTTTTTTTGCTGACGTGGCATTGTTTTGCTTATGTGGCATGCCATGTGGAAAATAACTTATTAAAATAAAGAAAAACCTAACAAAACAATAAATAATATATATATATATACAAACACAAACACATACATACACGACACCACCACCATCACCACCTTCTACACCACTGCCACTTCCGGCCTCTATCACCACCTTCACCATCACCTCTAGATTCACTGCCTTCACCACCACTAGTAGACTCCACCGCCTCCTTCACTGCCACCACCGCGTTTTTCCGGCGAGCCCGCCGTTAATGATAAAACAACGATTCGAGGTAATAAACATTACATTCTACTCGATTCTTTATTCAGATCAAAAGCCCTATGCTAATGTATTCAGATTGTAAACAAGAAAATTGAAATTTAGCAAAGTAAATTAGGTTGGTCTAAGGTTTGGTTGTTGATGTGGCTTCTTACGATAGTGGTGGTGGTGAAGGCTGATGGTGAGGGTGAAGGCACTAGAGGCTAGTAGTTGTGATGAAGGTGGTGGCAGAACCCGACGGTTGTGGAGGCAGATGGTGTGTGTATTATTTGTTGTTTTGTTAGTTTTTTTAATAAGTTATTTTCAACATGGCATGCCACATAAGCAAAAAAATGCCACATCTGCAAAAAAACTAACAGGGTTAGGGTCCGTTGAGTTCAGGAGTGACAAAAGAAAAGAAGTTACAAGTTGGGAGAGGTGGGAGACAAATCGTTAGTTGGGAGTGTTATCTACTAACGATTGAAATTTATGAGTATTAAAAACCAATATCCCTTTATTGAATAACATTATCTTTATATGCACAATTACATGATTTCATATTCATTTCATCATATACATGCTTAATCGATAATATGACATGTTAAACATGGTATGTCTAGATTAATATTAATTAACATGAAACATTAATATTTGTTATAATTAATGTCCTAAAGTATTTAATTAATCTTGTAATTTAAACGAATATTTTAGAACCTTTTAACTTTGTTTCACAAGTTTAATTTATTTAGTTTTTCAAATTACAAAAAATTAAAAGAAAGAGGTGTTTGAAAAAAAGGTTTGTTAGCCGTGTGCCACTTTTCCCTATAAATTTTAATTTTTTATTATTATTACTGTTATTAATATTATTATTGTTATTATTAATAATAAGAAGGTTATCTCTTAATCTTTAACAACATTTATCTTTATCTCAATCATATTCAAACCTCAACTCTAGGCCTATAAATAGATTCTATCATTCTTATTATTTTTCACACCAAATCTTCTCATTTTCTCTATTCTCTCTCGCATAAATGCATAATCAAGTGAATTTTTATACTTGTTTTTCCCACATTTTTTTAGCTTGTTCTTATGAATTTTTTTTAGTTGTTCTTATGTTCTTGAATATTCATAGTTGTTTACATATTCTCATCATAAATTATTAATAAAAACCTTAGTTTTTGCTTTAAAAGATTGTGATGATCATGTTATTTCATGAAACAACGATTACTTATCAAGATCTTATATCAAAAGTAAAGTTTTTCATGATCATCAAAAACTCATAATGTTATCATAACTAAAAATTATAACATTTTCATAATTAGTCCCTATACTTTCACAAATGTCAATAAACATCTAAACTATAATATTTACACTATGAACCCTGTAATTTTGTAAATGTCAAATCACACCCTTAACTATGTGATATTACACTTTTAACCTGGTACTTTCTTATTTATTAAAACCATTTGAAAACATTTTGAGTGAGTATACAAATAGAGTATAAACCGGTATGTAGCAAATGGTTCCGTCTAAGGCAAGAGTGACGTAAATAACCTCATCGGTCCCGTGACTCTTATATGGGAATCAACTTGCCGGAGGTCATGCTCTTGGTTTAAAACATTCTAGTATGCGACACTCTAACCAATTTAAAAATCAAAATTAATCTAGGGCATCTCGTGACCGGTTCAACAAGTTATTAGGTGTGCTCGTGTTCATTCAACAAGTAAGGTGAGTTCATAGTCTCTTTTACATGTTTTTAAACATTTAATTCATTGGGTGAAAAACATGCAAACCTATACAAACTTATTTATTCTATGTTTTATTAATGCTACATTTTATCACGCTTGTATATGATTTCTATCTACGAAAACTCCCACATCCCCATGCCACCGTTGGACGAAGACTACATCGCTATAGAAGACTTTGACGTGCCCTTGAACCCCTCATCGCCAACTATTACCACCTACAACCCAATTAGTTGGTCTCGTTTAACGAGTACTCCTCCCCCACCCATGAATAACTAATTATAGGCCCATTAGGATTTGAAAAAAAATATGGCCCATATTAGTTCTCCATGGGTGGGGGAAGGAGTACTCATTAAACGGGACCAACTAATTGGGTTGTAGGTGGAGATAGTTGGTGATAAGGGGTTCAAGGGCATGTTCAAGTCTTCTAGAGCAATGTAGTCTTCGTCCAACGGTGGCATGGGGATGTGGGAGTTTTCGTAAATTCAAATCATGCACAAGTGTGATAAAATATAACATGAATAAAACATAGAATAAATAAGTTTGCTTGTTTTCCACCCAACGAATAAAACATTTAAAAACATGTAAAAGAGGTTATGAACTCACCTTGCTTGTTGGATGAACACGATCACATGCAAGAACTTGTTAAACCGGTCACGGGATGCCCAGATTAAGGTTTAATTTTTAAATTATTTACCGTGTCGCATACTATAATGTTTTAAATCAAGAGCTTGACCTCCAGTAAGTTGATTCCCAGGTAAGAGTCACGGGTCCAATGAGATTATTTACGTCACTATTGTCTTAGACAACTGTTTGCTTATCGGATACATACACAGGGGCGGATTTATATAGCAATTGGGTGGTTCCCCGGAACCATCCGAGTTTCGAAATAATAGTGTATTGATATATAGAAAATGCTAAAGGAACCACCTTATAAATTAGAAAGGAACCATCTTATTGACAATTCAAGCGTTGGAGTAGTTGGTAATTTGCTAGTTTTGTAAAAAGAAGGTCGCGGGTTCGATTCCCTGTAGAAACAAATTTTAGAACATTTTTTGTTTATTATTCAACCTTATATATCACTTTAGGGTTTTATAAAACACATACTTATACAGCATTAGCTACTCTTCCTAGAATTATTTCACTTTAAAGGTAAGTTTATATTCATTTATTAAATGTTTAATTGTTCCTCAAGTAGTAAATCGTCAAAAATAAATTTGTTAGTTTTTATGTTTTTATAAAAAAAAATTATCATATTTTTATTATATAATGAACTTTGCCCGAATCATCGAACCGAACCGAAATTTTTTATACCCGACTCTATGAAATTGAAACATCAAATAGTAGTGCACCACCTAAAAAAAATTCCTGGATCCGCCACTGTACATACATACCCGGTTTATACTCTATTTGTATGTTAACTCAAAATGTTTTAACATGATTTTGATAAATAAGAAAGTACCAGGTTAAAAGTGTAATATCACATAGTTAAGGGTGTGATTTGATATTTACAAAAATATAGGGTTCAGAGTGTAAATACTATAGTTTATGATGTTTATTGACATTTGTGAAAGTATAAGGACCAATTATGAAAATATTATATCTTTTTAGTTATGATAACATTATGAGTTTTTGGAAGATCATAAGAATAAATATAGTTGTTCAAGGGAAAACTTTACTTTTGATCCAAGATTTTAAAGAAAATAATTGTTGTTTTATGGGAAAACATGATCATCGTAATCTTTTAAAGCAAAAAAATAAGGTTTTTATTAACAATTTATGATGATCATGATCAGAGTATATAAACAACTATGAAGATTCAAGAACATATGAACAACTAAAAATCATAAAAGCAAGATAAAAATCAATGCGAGAAACAATAAATATAAAAACTTACTTGATTATGCTAGAGAGAATGAGAAGATTTTGTGTGAAAGTTAATAAAAATGATAGAATCTATTTATAGTTGGGGTTTGAATACGATTGAGATAAATATAAATATTGTTTAAAGATTAAGAAATAACCTCAATAATAATAAAAATAATAATAATTTATATACATGGAAAAGTGGCACACGGCCAACAAACCTTTTTTTCAAACTATTGTTTTTTTCTTTCCTTTTTTTTTAAATATTCAAATAAATAGATAAACTAAACTTGTAGACCAAGAATAAGTTAGAAGGTTCTATAATGTTCCTTTCGAATTACAAGATTAATAAAAGGGAAAATTCCCAAATTAGCCCTTTTTTAGAGAGAGAAAGTGCAAAATAACCCTAAATTTCAAGATATTCCCAAAATAGCTCATCTAATTTGGACTGAGCAGACGAGATCTGAAAAAATCCTCCGGCCAATAAAATTTAGACAAGTGTCCAAATCCGACGAGATTTTTAAAAATATTGGGGGACCAGTCCATATTTCCTAATAAAAGTTCTTGAAATTAAACAGTCTTGTCAGACGGTCTTTTAATGTTTCCTAACGTGTCCTCACAACTTCCACAAACATAGAAAAATGTGCCTTTAAATTTAGTCTTTCAAGACGCATTTGAAGTGAATTTGTACCAAGAAGATGAGTTTGTAGTTTATTTCTTATGTGTTTAAATTTAGTCTAGACCTTCAAAATTTATTTATATTCCGTCTATACCGACAATATAGTATGAGATTCCGTCTTTTCCGACATGATCAGCCAAAATATATACATGAGTTATCTTCATCATCTTCCACTTCATACCACCCTAAACCATCCTCTCATACCACTCTAAACCTTATCACCCAAACGGAAACTACTCACCTCCACAGATGCAGGTTTTGGTCGAATTTTTTCGGCCTTAACAAACTCTCGAAGAGGACCGGACTCATCATTTTCCAGCAGCGTGCGGAACTGAACAATGTACTCGTTTCCGAACGTCGAGATTATGTTGCCGTCATAATAGGATCCAACGAACCCGGGACCCATATCCATAACCTCCACTTGATCACCCCTCTTAAACTTCATGATTTGAAGAGTTAGAATTTTATTAAAATATTGAATGAATGAGGATTGATGAAGATAGATATAATGTAAATATGGATGGACAAGTAATAATATACTAAATACCCGTCTCCTTCGTACAAATTTCAAAGATTCGTGTCTTAAAAGACAAATTTTTTGATGCACATTTTTCCATGTTTCAAAATATACAGGGTCGAGATAAGAAACTTAAAAATCTCGTCTGGCAAGACAACTTTTTAATATAAAGATTTGTGAAGAAATGGACGGGTACCACAATATTTTCAAAAATATGATCCCCTAAGTTCAAATTTTTCAAGTAAGTGTATTGAAAGACAAAGTTGAATGACACATTTTTCTATGAGTTTAAAATATATAGGGTCGAGATAAGAAACTTATATAACCCGTCTGGCAAGACAACTTTTTAATATAAAGATTTTGTGAAGAATATGAACGGGTACCACAAAATTTTTTAAAAATATGATTCCTTTCGTTCAAATATTTTAGGTAAGTGTCTTGAAAGACAAAGTTGAATTGCACATTTTTCTATGAGTTTAAAATATATAGGGTCGAGATAAGAAACTTATATAACCCGTCTGACAAGACAACTTTTTGATATAAAGATTTTGTGAAGAATATGAACGGGTACCATAATATTTTTAAAAACATGATCCCTTTCGTTCAAATTTTTCAAGTAGGTGTCTTGAAAGATAAAGTCGAATGGCACATTTTTCTATGAGTTTAAAATATATAGGGTTGAGATAAGAAACTTATATAACCCGTCTGGCCAGAACGCTTTGGAATATAAATTTTAGTTCAAAAATATGGAGGGATCCCTCAATATTTATAAATTTATGATCTTCTTGGTACAAATTCACCCCAAATGCGTCTTGAAAGACTAAATTTAAAGGCACATTTTCCTATGTTTGTGGAAGTTGTGGGGACACGTTATGAAACATTAAAAGACCGTCAGGCAAGAATGTTTAATTTCAAGAACTTTTATTAGAAAATATGGACTGGTCCCCCCAATATTTTTAAAAATCTCGTCGGATTTGGACACTTGTCTAAATTTTATTGGCTGGAGGATTTTTTTCAGATCTCGTCTGCTCAGTCCAAATTAGATGGGCTATTTTAAGAATATCTTGAAATTTAGGTCTATTTTACACTTTCTCTCTCTAGAAAAGGGTTATTAATAAAATATTTTAGGATATCATTAATTATAAATTTATAACATATATTAATATTACATGTTAATAAATATCCATCTATCCTCCCACTTGTAAACTAGTGGTAGGAGACTTGAGTTTTTCAGTAAAGACTCAAGTTTGAATCCTACTTATGACATTTTTGGGTGGATACCGGCAAAGAAGAATTTGTACTAGACCTTGTACAAGAGTTGTTAGTTCGAACTCTAAGCCCACCGTGTGTTACGCCAGAGAGTTCTGCTCTTGTGGTGGCACAACTATTGTCAAGTGACAGTCGACGGTATGGTTTCTCGGGGTGAACGCCCAAGCCAAACTCTGAAGCCAACGTGAGCCTGGTTAAGACAACTAGTATAACCAGTGGGGTATCGGGGCTCTCCAAATTTACAGAGTGTTGTAGCCTAAATACAAGAAAATTCGTTGTTTTAAAAAAAATAATATCAATCTACGCAAGCCCATCGTTTCCGCCACTAGCCGGGGGGTGTGACAGCAGATTAAATGCATTACATGTTTAAAATATATCACACGTTGATGGGTACGTGGTAAGGAGTCGGTCGGTATCGATTTGATTTGATTTGATAAGGAAAAAGTTTTATAGCCGAAGTTTCATTATAAAAGTTGACGGACTAAAAATTAAATATGTGAGTTGAAAGAGTAAATGGTTAATTACCAAAATTGAAGGAACAAAAATTATATATGTGATATTAAAGTTAAGACCAAATAGTAAATATGTTAAACTCTTGCTATAAAAGTCTAATAAATCAAAGTTATAAATAATGTTTGGGGACCAAAATATATATACTAGCTTTTGGCCCGCATGTTACGCGGGTTTATTTAGAAAATTTTTTTATATTATTATGATTATATAATTTTATATTAAAATATGTATGGTTTTCGATTATAATGCCTTTAGGTTTCTACTTAAAAATAAACTTTGAGATGTAGATTTTGTATTAAAATTAAAGGTACGTTATATGAATCAATTTATTTAGAAATTTTTTTTATATTATTATGATTATATAATTTTATATTAAAATATGTATGGTTTTCGGTTATAATGTCTTTAGGTTTCTACTTAAAAATAAACTTTGAGATGTAGATTTTGTATTAAAATTAAAGGTACGTTATATGAATCAATAACTTATGTACACTATATTTTTTAAATTTTGGGCTATTTCAATTAAGATGGTTAGGTTTATAGTTCATAATTGTGTTGGAGTTTTGAGTTTATAGTTAGGTTTTTTGTCTTGATATGGGAATGCTCGTAGCTAAAGTTTAAGTTTAGTTTATGGGTTTTTAATATGCTCATATTTTATAGTAAACAAAACCTTTATCTAAACGTACATAAATATAATTAAGTTGCACATGTATATTAAAAGTTATTAGAGGAAAGAAAATACACTTTGAATTAATTACAAAAAGAAAAAATATGCATGAGAAAAAACAATTGCAAACAACGTTCAAAAACCACATAAAAAATTTATATATGTTGTAAGGCTTTTAATATACTTTAGATCCGGACGCTATACATTCATTATGGTCAAGTTATTCTATAAAAAAAAACACTAATGAGAATTATTTGTAGCCATACAAAAAACCCTCAATAAAAATTAGAAAAAATAAATCAAAAAACCATAAATCAAAATATAATAAAAAACAAAAAAAATAAAAACACAAAAATGTTTCCACCGTCTTTCTCGTTCTCATAAAAAACACAATGGTAAGCGAAAAACGTCGTTGTGTCTTTTTGTTTATCATTGTGTTTTGTGTTTATTTTCGTCATTGATTGTGTTTTCTTCCTTAACATTGTGTCTTTTTTTCTTTATATTGTGTTATATCACTCAGCATTGTGTTATATTTTGTTCGGTATTGTGTTATATTTTGAGATCTATTGTGTCTTTTCTTAGTTATAATTGTGTCTTTTGTTTATTTTCGTCATTGTGTCTTTGATCACACAATTGTGTCTTTTCGTCATTTTTTTTATTTTTTGTATTTTGTATTTTTATTTTTTTGAATGGAAATGATGACGAAAACATTTTAGTTTTTTAATTTTGTTTGTTTTTTATTTATATTTTGAGCTATGATTTTTTTTGAATTAATTTTTAAGGGGTTTTTTGTGTGGTCAAAGATCTCTCACGCTTCTCATTTTTATCTCCATTTGTATTTTAACTTTACCCACATTCATTGTTCATAGTTTAATCGATTTCGTAATTATATGTTATTCATTGTTCATAGTGTTTTTGTTATGACCAGATGATAATTACACTTTTTATAATAAGACAAAAAAATGAATCATATCTGAAGGGTCTAAACTTGCAAAATTTAACACTCCACTGTAGCAAATGATTGTCTAATTCAAATTATGAGTAAAACAAATGACCGACTTCATTAAAATGACAAATTCACCAATGCCTTGGATATTTAAGAGGGAATTCCTTTTATAAGAGAACCCATCAATTTCCCTTTCCAACTTTAATGTGGGTTCAAGGAAATGCTACATCCTCTTTTTATAGATACATCAGTCTGGGTAATTTTTTCATTTTTGATATGAGATAAAAGAAAGTAGATAAGGAACAACATAAACACTGATTTCAACATAGCCAATATGTCATTTTAAGATAATAACAGTAGCAACAGATTTCTGAGCTATTGTTCACAATGCCTACGGTACTTGATGGTCGTATTAGCTCACAAAAATCATATATTAAACATAAATTAGCCAGGAAAGTAATATTGCAGAAGTTACATAGCCAGTATATATGGAGATGGATCTTAAACAAAACTCTTGCTCAGATTGATGAACTGCGTTCAACTCTTGCACAGATTGATGAACTGCAAACACATAAATGTGGATTGATGTTAGAAAAAAAAACCAAATAGCACTCACAAATGAAAGCTCCAAACACCACATACCCGTTGATTAACTTTGTGTATTTTGTGTGGCTATAGAGCATAACATTGGGATGAAATCTGCCCAAAATGTAGACCAGAAAGCTCGGCTGTAATGGATTATTCCGATCTGTAACGTAGATTTTTAATCTAGCGGTTAAGAAACCGTTAACCGCTCCTGCAAGAACTTCTTGCTCACACTACCCAATCACAAGAAGTTCAACCCGTTTCCTGCTCATATACAATCACTATCAAAAGCAAAAAAATGATATGTTCTACCCTTATCAGATTAAACTTCATCAAAAGATTATGATTAAAACTGAAATTGACGCTACTGCTGTCAATTCGTAGGGAATTATTTTGACTGAAAACCGTAGAGACTGAAAGAATCATTCATATTTACCTAAAATCGCATTCTGAAAATGTGGGAGGCGACAATATCTTGTAATCTCCTCCTCCGTAGGCAATGAATTATGGTTAGGCGACTGTCGTATTCTTCGAGCATGTATCTTGCATGACAAGGAAAATGAGGGGAACAATGAAGATGCGGGAATACAATGAGATGCCATACATATGAATACAAAAACTTAACTGATAATGTTTTTGCGCAAAATCAACAATCAAATAAGCACGAATATATAATGGCAAAACTAACTCCGCATTGTAAACCAAAATAATATATGTTTAACACACTTAACAATCTATAAAAACTAAAATTTGCATATTTAACACACTTAACTATCTATAAGAAGTTAAAACTTTTTAATCAAATATGTTTCAAGTCAATCAAAGCAAAAGAACAAATGTTACCTGTTTTCACTGCACTGATACAAAAAGCAGGAGATCAAAAGTTGGTTAAATATTTGTCGGCAAACTGAAAGTAAAACCTAAAACAGGCCCAATAGTGTATATGTTCAGAGTGAAAATTAACCGTTACATTATTTCACATCACAGGTCAAGCACACTTTTTATTAATTCTTGAAGCAAAAAAAAACCGAAATATTTAAAAAAAAAAAAGTGTACCCTTTAGAACCGCCATATTCAAAATCTTAAAGAATAAACATCGCAAAATCACAAGGAATAGACATCCTTGAAATCTTTCAACATTGCTCAAAGTGCTCCTCAAGGGCACTACTAACATTGGAAAAAAAAAAGATAAAGAAGATAAAATATAGATGGTTATTCTAAATTTATGTTTGAACCGTTTTTTAAGGTTGATTTAGAGTTGATGTGCAAATGTTGTCGATGACATAAGCACATTAAGTAAATCAAAAGGATTGTTTATATGTCATGATCACAAATGTTTCCAAACATGGTTTAGAATTTTGTCTCAATTCGATTATTGTAGAGCTCTGTATACATATGTCAGGCCTGTGATGAAAGGACAGAAGTAATATGCGTGTTTCATCCTCTTTTTTTTTTTAATACAAAATTAAGCATTTTTTTTATTGGCTCCTTTTATATTTCATAAAAACATCCAAACGATTTACAATGAAGTGGCAGGTAAGCGGGCAACAAGCTGCGCCGCAACCCCCTTTTGGATAGCAAACCCAATCCGACTAAAAACAAAGTTTTGATTCTTATGGGCTGATACGTTACTATACACAACTTTCTGAACCCTATTCAAAAGGTCCACGGCATCCGGAGCTAAGAAACCAAAAGTGTCAAAGGCGAAGGGGATAAACACGTGTTGATTCTCCAAACAAGCTCTCTCGTGTTTAGCAACCTTGCCCGATGCCGCCTTCAATGCTGCCTGGCCTGCTACAAATCCAGTGTCCCTAATCCCAACAAGAGGGGACACTCCTGTGAGGTCGACACAAGCGTGTTTTCCCCCTACCCACCCAAAAACAAGTATATCGGCCAGTCGTAATGTAGATCTTCCTTCTTGAGGATCCGTAAGAAAGTTTACGGGGGCTTCCTTTTTAGCCGAAATTCTGGCTCGTTTAAGAACATCGCATAGAACATCCCTCACCAAATCATGCCTGTACTTAAACCCAGACAACTCTTTGCAGTGAACCGCATGCTCGCCAAAAGAATCCAAACAAACCTTACGGCAAACCGGGCACGGCTCATCTACCGGAAACAAAGGGATCATTAACCGATACTTCAGGATGGCCCGGTACTCCAAAGCCGACATATGTTGGCCCAATCATTCAATAGGGAGAACACTTAAGAAATCTTGAGCCCGAGGAGCCCGAAGACACTCAAACACCGCTTTCTGACGAGGGGATAAATCAAACTTCATTTCCAAACTCTTGATGATTCCACTATAAAGGGCACTCGCCAAAGCATGTTGGGCTTTAGGGGGGCGGTGTCTTTATTAGAGAAACCGCTAATGTCAAAATCGGGAAGTGAAATGTGCAACCGATCTATCGCACTCCCATAATCGGAGTCAAACCCATCAATACCACAACCTCGAAGAATGTGGTCTTGTAATTCCCAAGAGCGCCCTCGAGGCCACAAACGCATAAGTAGAAACGTCTGAAGCTGAACATAAACCCAAACCTCCAAAACGAGTCGGAAGTGATGCCAACCTCCATTGAAAATCTCCAAAGAAGGGACCACCACAAACCACGATGTCCTCAATCGCCCCCCGAAGGCCATTGTCAAACACAGAAACTGCTTCCCCTACATACACAGGTTGGCATGTTCTAAGACCAAACAACAACTTTCCAACTCCCATACATGAGTGGAGAAAAAGGAGCTCGCATTGAGGGTCCCGCAAATGCGGGAGATAGCTCATCAACTCCACAGCTCGCGAAGCCCTTTTCATAGCAAGTTCACTGATGAACCCGGCATCCCGGCTAACGGCTCCCCCGAGGAGTTTCACACCTAGCACCGGTCTTCCAATCTCACAGGGAAACACCCACTCCTGCACCTTAACCCCATTGCACGGCGGCCAAAATACTTCAGTTTTCTTAATATTAAGTTCAAGGCCCAGGCGGGGACCTTCCGACCTGATAATATCTAAAGTTTTGGCAACCTCTTTAGAGTCCCCAATAATTGTACCATCATCTAGGTACCAAGCATGAAAGAGAAGCTTACAGGAACTCTGGACTAGATGAATAAGTGGGTGCAGAACTAAGGCGAAAAGAAGAGGTCCTAAAGGGTCCCCTGCTGAACCCCAGTGGTGGACCAAATGTGGTCATCCCCCACATATAGCCTGACCGGTTGCCCATATAAAAAGTTCACCCATAAGGAAATAGATGGACATCGGGCCCGAACCTCATTCAGAAGGGCAGTCCTATCCACCAAGTTGAAGGCATTACAAAAATCAATAGTAAGCATAGCCAATGACCCATCAGAATAGAACTTACTTAAAAACCTGTTCGCGCTATGAAGAACGGCCTCTGCACCACTAGGGACTCCCACCCCAAACTGAAAGTCGCACAGGTATTTAGTAATGTCTTTCCCAACACCCCTCATAGCCACCTTAGAGATCAATCTTCTCCAAATGGCACCTACGGCAATGGGTCTAATCCCATTGTCCGGTTTGAGCAACGGTGTGAGAGGAGCCGACGCAAGGAACTCTGCCAAAACCCTTGGGCATCTCCCCCCAAACATAAAATCGTAGTAGTAGCCTTTAATAACCCAACAGCGATCGGCGACCCCTCTCCACAAAATGCATCCAAAATATGTTGTGCCCTCAATCCATCTCGTCCGCATGACGTCCCTTTAGGGAATGATTTAATGCATCCAAGCACACAATCCTCATCAACAACAAGAGGAGACTCAGAAAGCAATGAAGCAGGCATAACCGGCGGGGGCAAATTGGGATGCTTTATCCACTAACGCTTTCAAAGTGTCATTGCCGAAAGGTGCAACCCCTGAAGAGCATAATACTTTAATGGCGGCAGTAAAATGCCCGTCCGCCACTTTTCGTAAACATTGTTTCACATTGGCGCATACCGCAACATCATCTTTCTTAGCGAGAGGCTCCCCATGACTCGAGTTCACCCCTATAGGTGTGACAAAAAGGGATAAAATAAGCGCATCAAAACCATCCTTAGCACCCCAACTTGCTAGTGATTGTTGAATACTCTGACATTGCAAAGACTTTCTATTACCGGACCTGCGCTCCTGACGTTTAGAAGGTCTGAAAACACGCAGTGTGCACCGCGGTAACAAGAAAAGTTTCACCCATGCCTCAACAGAGTCTGGCATAGCAACCACCTTACCCAGAGCCGCAGTTAACGCTTGAGCAAATGCCATACGACAACTATGAGGAATGCTCTTAACAGTTGTGATAGGAAGAGAGAAGACGCGGTCAAGGAGAACGTCATCCACCACTATCCCTCCCAAGGGAGCAACATCCCTCATAACATGTGGTTTATCAATCCTCAAAAGTTTATCAATCCTCTTTCCAAAATATGATTCCTGAAATAAGTAAAACAAAATTAATAAAACCAATTAAAAAATGAATGCGAATACCAGATTTGTAGAAACAAACCTGCATTCTATATATTCTTGTAGCCCACCTTTACGTTTAAGTAACTCCTTAAACTTCATCTTCTCCACGACCTAGTGGATTGAGCTTTCAGCCCAACTAAAACTGTTGCCATGCCTCCACTCTCTGACTCCATCAAACAATAAACAAAAGGAGACAAAAAGTTTAGCCAACACATATAATATTCTGGTTTCGGGACATGTTCATGTCTAACCATGAACCCGTTTAGCTAAAGGGTTTGTGTTCGGTTAAACCCGACAAGTTCACACGTTGACCTATTTAACCCAATTACGGTCTTTAGCCCATTCAGGTCATTTATAACAGAAACCAAAGAGGCTCAGACAACATCATCGCCTCTAAAACTCGTTTACCTAAAGGGCCCATGTTGAGTTTAATCTAGCAGGTTCACATGTTGACCCGTCTAACTCGGTTACGATCTCTAACCAATTCAAACCATCGAAATAGGAACCAAAAAGGCTCAGTCCTTTTTCATAATATTGTTTTGTTCAATGTCTCTTGCAATGTTACTCTGCTTTTAAAAGAATTAAGTTTGTTTTTCTGTTGCCCCCATAGTAATCATTACAAATTAACTATAGTTGAAATTCCTTGACTGCTCATTCCCGCTACATATTGATAATTTAAATATTTTTCTAGCAGTGTATGCAACAAATACATATTCTTAACACCAACGAACATGTAAACGGATGATGAAAACCAGCATACCGATGGGTTGCAGTGGCATCAGGGGCGCTATCCATGGGCACGGCATCATCACGTTTCTGAATATGACCAACTTTCCTGAGGACCGATCTAGTAAGGAACTTGTCTCCGGAAGCTAAAGATACATCCGGTGTATCAACCTCGGGCATCATGCTTCTATTGCTCTTGTTGAACTGCACGCGCAGGTGATGAAACAGTTGCTGTGACACGCTCCTCGCCGCCATAAATTAACAATAGGAAATCATCTAAAAGTTGTAAACTTAAACAATTAGAAACATGTTTACATGAAACGCAATCAAAAACCAGAAATTAGGGTTCATGACTACACGAGTAAGTCACAAATACACAACCTATACGGTAAATAAACACAATTAACGAAGAATTATGATAATTGTTGTAATCTTAATTACCTTTGTTGATTGTAAACTGGTGGCCATCGGATCCGTATCACAGTTTCGATTATCACCAAATTGATGAGAGTAGAGAGGTCTAAGGTTTTGTGAATTTGGGGTGATGGGTGGTGGAGGCTTCGATTAAGAAAGAAGACGGTGTAGTATTCGAAGGTGGCTGAGAGTGAGGTTTCGATACCAGAGAGAACAGAGAAAGAAGAAAGGATTAAGGAGGTCATCTGACCCGTTTAAGTGTATCCGGGTTTGATAAGAATTATGACCCGCGAAATTTAAACCATAAACGGGTCAAAACCGGGTTAAATCAATGAGAAGTCACCATTTAAAAATTAAACAAATCCGGTGACTCCAAAAAAAGGGAGCGGACACATCGCGACACATAGGATTTTTGGATCTTCATTTATCTTTACTATATATAATGTAGCAAACAAGGGTAAGTTAAGACACATTTTTTAAGTAAATTACAACACTCCATGCATTATGTACAACTTATAACAAGGCTAAAAGTGTCATTAACACACTAAATATCACGTGTATTTGAAACTTATTTAAAATATTTACAATTTGTATCCCTCAAAGTTACAATATTGATCTTTAACCTTTTACATATATATATTTTTATTTTCACTTTTAGCCCAACTACCCCCACGATTTTTAAACGTTTATAACTTTTTCATACGTTAATATTTTTTAGAATAAATGACATCATAAAAACGAGCATTTTATTATCTTTAATTTGAGTATAATATTGCTAAAGTTTTCAAAGTAAAAAAAACATTTTTTGTAGAAGTGTTTATGGTTCGATTTTGATGGTTTTAAATTAAACCATAAGCCAACTACACGTTTTTTTTTTGTTGTCGAAGACCAAAACTGAACTGTTTTAAATAAAACCCAACTAAACCGAACCATTACCAATGATTAGTTTCCGATGTAGTTTGTGCTTCGATAATAAATTGAGTTTAAAATAAGAATTATTAATTTGTTTATATATTCACTTCAAACTAAGCGCCAACTTATAAATTACTTAAAAGAATCATAATATGAACAAAAATAACTTTGGTCACATAAATGATAAACCTTATTAGAATAAATAGAAGACAAAATCATAACAAGAATAAAGATTACAAAAATCATAATGGAAATTTGGCTAAATTAAAATTGTAATAAACACGTTTAATCGTATTAAATAAAACTTTGTTTAACTATCTTTTAATAATATCTAATATATATTATAAAACATATCTAATATTAAATAAGTATATAATTAAAATTAGCATTTCACTATTTACGGTCAGCTCTGGTTTCAACCGTGAAACCAAACTTATGAACGGTCTCAAAGTTTCAAACGAAATAATGAATACCTATAAATTTGTTACATGATTACTAAAATATGTGTTTCCCGCTGCATCGCGCGGGCACTCTTCTAGCATATATTATATATACAGAAGTTTGTGCAAAAATCAAAGGAGTGAAAGTTTATAGCTTGTTTTTTAGTTAAATATAATTTTAATTTTTTGTGTGTGTGTGTTTTTTTTCTAATAATTCGAGGATATCTAGTTATTTTGCATTTACTAAATTGAAAAACTTTATGGTATCCACGCTATGGTGCACACGCAACAAACTATCTTGATAGTACTTTTTATTTAAGGAAATTATGAGCAAACATGCAATATGGTTATTATACTTTGGAGTATCCATGAAAATAACTTAAACTTTTATTTTTATTTATACTTATTATAAACTACTAATTATATACACTTGATGTTTGGGAAATTGTGTTATTTGTATCGTGTTAGTAGGATGGCGGGAGTGCAATATTTCACATTTCAAACTGCCGTCACTCCTTTCAATCGCCTAAAACATTTTTCATATTATTGTTTTCTTTTACTAAATTAAATCATACATTTAGTTAATTATTTTTTTAACTAAAAATAAATTAGAAACTATACATTTAATTAAAAATAAATAAATTAAAGATTTAGTTAATTATATATTCATCCATTTATTTAATGCGTACCAACACAATTGAATGGGTGAATTTTGTGAGAATGTGATGGTTGATTTGAGGAAAAAATGGATGAATTTGATGCTTGTGATGCAACAATAAGGGCTTTGGATTTGAGTTTATGGCACTGTGTGTGTATTCAAGATGGCCCCATGTGCAACTTGGGTTTAACGACGGCTTTTGGTAGCGGAAAATGGGGTGGTGACGGCGGCGTTGCCATTATACCTGCCCTAACCGTGGCCAGGTACTCGCTCCCATCCCCACCACCCTTATACATACAAGTGGAAAAAGAATTTGGGATCCTTATTTTTACCTCTTTACAACTTATTTTTGGGATAAGTAATAAGTTAAAAGTTACAATATTGTAACTTATCAACTTATCCACTCACGCAATAAGCAATCTTAAACACGTTTTTAACTTTTCAAAAAGTTATAAGTTGACTAATATAAGCAAATCTCAAACACCCTCTAATAAACCAAAAGGCTTGAGTTGATGGAATGGTAAGTTTTTGAGATGTGGAGTTGGAGATATCAGGCGTACCCACCAACACCAAAACTTGTTTCAGCTTCTTTTCTTCTTTTTTTAATATCCCAAACCGAACACATTTGGATTACCTTTTGGTCATATTACGATTGTATTTGTGGGTGGGTTTTCTTCTTTCGCTCTTTAAAACACCGAAAAAGTTCCCACTACTACAACGCACGGGTTTGATCCCCTAGTTTATATTACATATGATATGAAACATGTTTCAACGAATAAAAAACATCATTAACTCTTTTACATTGAATCATTTATATTATTTTATATAGAGATTAAATGGTTTGCTATCATATTACAAGTCATTTGTTATTAAACATGTTTCCTTGATATAATCTGATATACGAGGATTTTGATATTTACTTATCTTTCGATATAAGAATATTGAAATAGTTTTGATTATATTAAAACTATTATATCGAACCATATCACGAATATAAAAATTCAGTTCAATACCCCCATTTTGATCATTTTGCGACTATATTGTTGGGTTTTCTTTTTTGTTGGCAATAGCGAGTATATTGAAATCGAAAAAATTCCCACCCGCCACTAAACACAGGTTTGATCGCCCTTCATGGCCCCTTGTAATAAAAGTCAATACAAGAATAAATTTAGTTAAATTTACCTATATACATTTTTCATTTT
This sequence comes from Bidens hawaiensis, assembly GCF_021521415.1. Lineage (NCBI taxonomy): Eukaryota > Viridiplantae > Streptophyta > Magnoliopsida > Asterales > Asteraceae > Bidens > Bidens hawaiensis. The sequence goes on along the minus strand of NW_027505311.1, from coordinate 89,464 downwards.
TTTAACGACCAACAAAAAAATATATTATAGTTAACGCAAGTCACCTCTACCAAGCTGCTAGAGAAACAAATACACCAACAACAAACCACCAATACATAACAATTACAAAAACGCCCATATGCCCTTATAATAAATTGAAATTAAACCCACACCCATGATAAGCCCAACCACTTGAATATGTTATGCACCCATAAGAAGCTCAACGCCTTTATTTCACCAATAAAATTGCTAAGGTTAGCCGGTTTACCCTAAAAAACCATAGCGTTTCTTGTCTTCCAAATACACCACATGGTTAAACACACCGCATGGAGCGCCTTTATGTTAAAAAAATTTAAGATTTAAATAAAAATGAATGGTATTTGTTATCCATATTCTCACACTATTATATAACTTAATGTTTATTTTTCAAGTTATGCTTTTACAATAGAAGCGAATCTTATACTTTATTTCATTATGCATTTCCATTTGTTGTTATGTTTCGCAATATTCACATAAAGAAAAAGAAAAGAAATTATACGAATATTATGTGTTGAATTATATTGTTAATAGATTGAACTTTTAAGTTTTGTATCTCATGAAGATAAAAAGAAAACTATAAATAAAATTAAAAGAAAGTTGAGTAAAAGCATATGGAAATAGTTTGAGTAAAGACATGGCAATTGGCAGTGAGGTTTGGTTTGAATATCTTACAAACTTCATTTGGTGTATGTTTGGTGAAGAAAATTACACCCAACAAACCACTTTTAAGTTTAACTGCAATCACTCAATCAATCACATTTAGTTGAATAGAAATGGAGCATATGAGAGATCTTCTCAACTCTACATTGCACCAGTCAAGAGAGATTGACTTTGAAATTCACAAAACGTCTGTCAATCTCGCCCGTATCAATCGAACCTTCCCGTCTTTAGAAACCGCAGTCAGAAACATGGCTTCCCAATGCGCCACTCTTGCCATCAGAGACCACGTCCATCGTGCACTCCCACCCGTTTCAGCCGTTTTAAACGTCCACCAGTTAGTCAATGAGCTAGGAACCTCGCTCGCGGACTCAGCACATTCCTCTTCTCACCTCACTATCTATATCTCTCGCATCAAACGATTCAGACAGGCACTCACCCTCCTCACCAACACTTGCAAATTAGCAATCAAGTGGCTTCAGGATCTCCAACACACCACCGACCACTTCAATGTTTGCAAGACCCTACATTTACTTGAAGAACTGCAGGAAACTGAGAAGCGTTGCCTCCTCGATGGGATTCTAGGAGTCGCCTTCAGGGTTCTCCAAGATGAATTCCAGGATCTTTTAACCCAAAACAGTTTTCCTATTGAGGTTCCTTCCTCGCTTTTCTCCTCCGGTGATGAGGAAAGCGATCCATTACCGAAACCTGTTTTGCCTCTTCGTGTTGTGGAGAACCTTAAAGCTATTATGGCGTGTTATTCAGCATGTGGCAACCAAAACCAGGTGGACCGGTGCATGTCTATATACGTCAAGGTTCGTATCACAACGGTTGAAACAAGTTTAAAAGGTCTTGAGTTAGATTATCTGGAGATGTCATTATCAGAATTTGACAGCGTGCAAGATATAGAAGGCTACATAGACGAATGGGGGAGGCATTTGGAGTTTGTAGTGAAACATCTGCTGGAACTGGAGTATACGCTCTGTCACCAGGTGTTTGGTCAACAGACAGCAGATTGCTTCTCCAAGATCGCACTCCGGTCAGGAATACAACGGTTTATCAAATTCGGGAACACGATTACTAAAGCTAAGAAGGAAGCGATCAAGCTATTCAAGCTGCTGGACGTGTTTGCAGCCCTCGACAATCTGAGACAGGATTTCAATAAGTTCTTTGGCGGGAAACAATGTTCAGAAATTCAAACTCAGACAAGGGATCTCATCAAGAAGGTTGTCAACGGGGCATCCGAAATTTTCCACGAGCTCCCGGCCCAAGTTCAGTTTCAAAGGCTAACGGATCCACCTCCAGACGGGTCGGTTCCAAGATTGGTCCCGTTTGTAGTAGAATACTCGGAAGAGCTGTTGGATGACGACTACCAATCTGTACTGGACCAGGTGCTTAAAATCCACTGCAGCTGGTACAATACCAGTAAGGTAGTCGTTTCGGTTGAGATTCACAACATAGTAAAATCACTGGAAGTTAACTTGGACACATGGGCAAAGAGATACGAAGACACCGCTTTGTGTTGTATTTTCATAATGAACACGAGCTGGTACTTGAGCAAACACGTAAAAGGCACAAGACTAGGCGATCTAATGGGGGAATCTTGGTTAAAGCGACACGAGGATCGCGTAGAATACTATACAAAGCTCTATTTAAGAGAGAGTTGGGGAAAGATTTTGGTCAACAATGATGAAATCGAAGGATTCACCGAGGCGTTTGATGAAGAATATAAAAAACAGTCAGGGTGGGTGCTGTGTGATAACAGTTTGAGATGGAAAACCGGACGACTAATAGCGGGAATGATAGTCCCTGTTTACAAGAGGTTGGTGGAAGGCGGCGGCGGGAGTAAGAAGCATGTAAAATATAGTTCGGAGAGAATAGAGAGTGTGGTGACTTCGATGCTTCAGCCGAAGGATAAGGATGCCAAGTTGATTGATAGGATAAAGAGTGTGTTCTCACCGACAGCTGCAGCTTCTTCTTGAATCATTCTCACATTCACATAATAATCATGTATATAGGTTGACAGAATGTAATACAGACTATACAGTAACATAATATGAAATATGCTTGCTGTTGTTAGTGTAGCTATCTGATTAATTGTGACTCCTAATTTATGTGAAACCCTAACAATGTTTGCCTTAGATACTAATTGGCTATTAACTGCTAATAGTTTGAATTGAATTCCATATCCAGGATGTAAACCGAATTAATATTCGTGTCCGATTGACGATTATTTTTTTAATTAAAAAATGTGCATACCACCGGAATTGAGATGGTTACCGGTATTTGACAATTTGTTTCTTCATTGGGATGAGATCCGCCATCGTTTCTCTCCATGGCTTCGAAGTAGAACAGGTACCGGCAACCGGAGAATGAGAGAGTTGTTGGAGTTGTTTTGTTTCAGAATCGTCGTAGTTGTTGTGTTTAATGGACCCATTCTTTTTTAGTGTGATGGCTTTAAAATTGCTCAGCTTTGACCCTCCTAAAATTTTAGTATAACTAAAATGGCCAAACGGTCATACCAACACGCGACTTTAATATAAAGTCCAAATCAAGTCAAATTTAAATGTCTGTGACTTGGGTTATGCGTAAACGTTTAGATAGTGTTTCGTATGAAAGAATAAAAGATGGAATTGAAACATCTTTGGTTGTTATGTGTTAGTGAAATAGATTATTTCTTAAAAAATTAGACTCATTTCATTTATAGAATTTTAATTCATTTAAAATGTGATGCTTTTTTTTCATTCCTTCAAGAAATGAAACGAACCCACCAATAATAATAATAATAATAATAATTGTTATTATATCAACGTTATATTATAATTATTGTTATATCAATATTATTATTATTTTACATATTATAATATAACTATTATTATATTAGAATTATTATTATATTTGATTTTAATGAGTTAACATTTCACAATATGCATGCGTGATTTAACTTTTTTATGATTGTTTTTAACGGTTTAAAACAGTCGACAGTTATTCAGTTTTATCAACAATGATGATTGGGGTGTAACTAAGTTAGTATTTATCGTCAAAGTTGTTGATGATGCACACTTAGGGGCGCAACTTAGTTGGGGTCAAGGGTGGCCCCATGCGCCTTCTTTTTTTTGTTTGGCAGTATAAATTTGTCATTTTTCGTCCGAAACATTTTATACATAATGTAAATTTAAACCTTCGATCAAAATTTTGATCCCGCCGCCCTCAATGTGTATGTCAAAGCTTTGCCATTGTGCACACTTAATGCTTATGGTAGTTTGTGTTGTTCTAAGTTATCACTAACCGACTAAGTCGATGTTGGTCACATTTGGTGCCGACTATCAGTGAGCATGTGTAACATTTTACAACCATCAGTAACAAAAACTAGGGGTGACACTTCTACTAGAATCATAGGTTTCAAGTTAGTGGATTTTAGGTATTATATCAACATGTGTATCATGTTTCGAAATTTATATTTTTTTTACTTTTCGTCACTACACACGAGTTCTATCAGTTGTACAGTTATGTTGAATGGTGTATTAACCATTATTTTTTTAATATACCTTTTTAGATAGCACATATTTACAAAATTTTGATTCATGTATTTAATTTTATAATAGTTAAAAAAGAATTTTAACTGTACAATTGTGTTGAATGGTGTATTCACTTTATAGGAAGCCGATCACCAGAAAAAAAGAAGATGATGTTTCTCCAATGTAATGACACGTCCCTTTATTGGTTTAAAACTTAAAACCGGTTTGGGTTAAAACCGGTTCAATTTGATCAACAAAAGTCAAAACCGGTTTATGATCGGTTTCGGTTCGGGTTGAAACCAGTTTCTTACCTAGTTACGATCGGTTTTGGTTCGGGTTTTGATCGGTTTCGGTTCGGTCAACCGGTTTTGATGCAGATAATTACAAACCAGTTCCGGACGGTTTCAATCGGTTCCAAACCGGTTTCTACATAATCGGTTTCAAACCAGTTCGGTTAACCGGTTTATTTGCCCACCTCTACAATAAAGTGCGTTAATGATGTGCAAGGTACGCAAAATTACAAATAAAACATATTTTTATAATTTTATTTATATATGCCATTATATTATTATTTATATTATTTTATATGCATCAACATTTCGTTCCTCATTCAAAATCGTGTTACAAAACTGGACGCATGATGCATTAGACAAGTTTAAGCTGTCAAAGTTATAAATAAATCAACAAACTTTGTCTGCATGAAATTTGGAAGTTTATGAAGGATTTTGTAATTTGTATTAACGTTTTTTATTTTATTTTTGGGCTTTATTGGGCCGTACTGGGCTGGGCTGGGAGTACCCATTCAACGTCTTGATGTTTTGAATACATAACTACCGCCTTATACTTATCCTAGGGTTTTAGGTGACGCTTGAATCAATCGGGTGAACCTCATTCAGTGGCCTGAACCGTATAAGCTTCGTCTGTGTTTCCGATAGCTTCAGGTCTGTTCTCGTTATCATATATATGAGTGTCTGTATCTTTAGCTGAAATGAATCTCTAATTGTTCTGTAGATTTATATACGCGTATTGCAGTAATATGTATATAAACCCTAATTTTGGATGAATACCGTTATTTGAAATATATCAGATAATCGGGTGACAGTTTGTGTAATTATGTTATAGGTCAGACTGTTAATTTAAACACTTATTAATGTGTTTTTCTTTTATTTGTTTTATTGAACAGGTCTCGGTTGTGGTTGTTATTAGTTTAATTGTGCCTGGAACAAAAAAGACTTAATCATGGTTAGTTTCTTAACTAGTCGTTGTTCTTTATCTTAATTTAGCTTTTTAACAGATATTGAGATTAGCCTGTTAGTCATTAGGGGTGTTTACGGTCTAGTTTGGCAAAATCTTGGCCGAATCGCTATGGTTTTGAGAAACGACAAAACAGAATCGAACAGGCTGGGTCGATTGGTCTGGCCAACTGGTTTAGCGGTTCAGTTTTTGACATTTCAATCTTTTTTTTCCAATTTCAATAATTTGTATTAAAACTTATAAAATTAAGAAGCATATAAATAATATAGGTTAATCAACGGTTATATGTTCCAAAACCGAACCGTTAAGCGTCAAAGCCGAACCGTGAACCGAAATGTTCTGATTTAGGACGGGTAGACTTGATTTGATTTGTGCGGTTTGGTCGGCTTTAGGGGTGCAAGAGAGCCAAACTTGAGTTTGGGACTTTTGACTTACAAGGACTCGTGCTCGTGCGCGGCTCATTTTGAGCTATTTTTTCTAAAGCTCGAGCCTGGCTCATTTATTATTTATTAAATAATTTATATACATTTTTTTTTGTTTTTTTTTATTTTGAGAAAAACCTTAAACGAGCTTAAGCTCTGCTTGATCTCGTTTAGTAACTTAAGTCAAAGCTTGGCTCGAGCTTGGCTGTAAAATCTAAACTTAATACATGGAAGTCCAGATGAGGTAAAACTTAATAATACACAAGGCTCGTGAAGGCTCGACGAGCCTAAACGAGTTTCGCATGCAAGGCTTAAGCTCGGGCTCGATAACTAAACAAACTTTATTTGAAGCTCGGGTTCGGCTCGAGCTCAAAAAAGCTTGGCTCGTTTTCTGCTTTTGATCAGCCTGAGCTCGAGTAGCTCGCAAGCAGCTCGGCTTGTTTGCACTCCTTGTCGCCTTCAATGATTTATGAACATCTTAGTCCCTTACTAGTCATCAACTTTGACTGCATGCATAACTATTGTTTGAGTATCAAAGCAAACATGGACCATATGATATCACTATTCACAAGAGGTTTCCAAGAGAGTTGTTATTAGCAGTTTATTTGTAATTTATTTGATACTTGGAATCTGTTTTGATTGCTTTTTCATTGCTATTAAAAGCCTCAAGGAGATTACATAGAGCAACATAGGAAGAGAAATGGATACCGCCTTGATCATTTTGAGAGGAAACGGAAGAAGGAAGCCCGTGAAGTTCACAAGCGTTCCCAAACTGCTCAAAAGGTACTGCTTTTTTTCCATATTTTGTAACATCTTTTTTTTTGTTGTTATATTCTACATTGTCCAGTTTTAATATATTATTCACTCATGTTGATCCACTTACTAATGAAATATCTTCCATTTTTTTATTAAGGATTTGAGTTTTCAAACAAGCCTTTAGTTTTGTTCTATCTGTTCAAGTTCTGGTTGTATGTTTGGAATAATAGAAATGTTTTCCTTTATTTGTGGTTGCTTCAGGCTTTAGGTATCAAGGGTAAGATGTTTGCTAAGAAACGATATGCAGAGAAGGCTCAAATGAAGAAGACGTGAGTCTTTTGTTATTCTTTCTTGCTTATATATTTCTTTAAACAAAACAGTGAAGTTATTGAAGCTTCCAGCTTTCTTTTGCCAAATTTTGTTGATGTCAATGTGATGAGTCTAAATCTTTATGATGCATGTTTTTATCAGACTGGCTATGCATGAGGAATCATCAAGCCGACGCAAGGTGGACGATGACGTGAATGAAGGCGCTGTGCCTGCCTATCTTCTTGATCGTGATGCCACAACACGTGCAAAGGTTTGTTTTAAATTGTTGATGTAATAATATGTACATGAGGAGTTGTTTGCATAAAATAAGCGTTCATGTTATTCTATATGAAGGTTCTTAGCAACACAGTAAAACAAAAAAGGAAGGAGAAAGCTGGGAAGTGGGATGTGCCTCTACCCAAGGTATGAATGAAGGTTTCTTGTTAGCTGTTAATCCTGTTATGTATATGGGTTGCTGTTGGTTAAGTTTTTGATTGGTTGTTTGTCTAGGTGAGACCAGTGGCTGAAGATGAGATGTTTAAAGTAATCAGAACTGGTAAAAGGAAAGGTGAGTATCCTGTCTCGGTTTTACATCCCTAGATTCTTTGTGCATGCTATGTTCTTAATGAATTACATGGCTTTTGTAGCTAAGCAGTGGAAGAGGATGATCACAAAGGTTACATTTGTAGGACAAGGTTTCACTAGGAAACCTCCAAAGTATGAACGTTTTATCCGTCCGAGTGGTTTACGGTTCACCAAAGCTCATGTGACACACCCCGAGCTTAAGTGCACTTTCAATCTTGAGATGATTGGTGTGAAGAAGAATCCTAATGGTCCGATGTATACCTCTCTTGGCGTTGTGACCAAGGGAACCATCATTGAGGTATGTGGTCTGGTCTTTCTATAAGAAGATAATTTGAAGTAGAGTTGTTAATTAAGTTTTTGATTAACAGGTGAACGTGAGTGAGCTAGGTCTGGTGACTCCGGCTGGGAAAGTAGTATGGGGTAAGATGACTATGTTTATTAGTTATTTGTTATTCGGCTGAGAAATTAGTATAGGTATATGATGCTATGATGTTTTGTTTGGATGCAGGGAAATATGCCCAAGTGACGAATAATCCTGAGAATGATGGATGCATCAATGCGGTTCTGCTTGTGTAGACATTTGGTTTTAATTACTGCATACATGTATTGATTCGACTTGAACTTGGACTTTTGAGTATTGTGTTTTTTAGACATGAAAAATTAGTTCTATGGAAAAATTTTTTTTGCTCAGTTTCAGTTTTAGTCTTCTTGAATGAATTAGTATGATGACTTTCATTTCACATATTACAATATCACTATTGTTGTACTCTGTTACCAATAGACCACGCAGCACCAGTACTTTAATTCTTTAAACATTTTTCACCTGAACAAGCAAAAACAAAAGATACTGTGTTCAACTTAAAAGCTAATGTTAGTTTTTTCGTTTGCTTCCAGTGAGCTGCTTTTATTAGATTTTATATTGTATTTCTGGTGTTTGTGTTCCGCAAAATGTAGGTTCTATGCTGAAACTGGTACTCAATAGTCAATACTAAAAAGTATTGATGTAAAGGATTGATAATGTGGAACAAAGGCTCATTGCAGCGTTGCAAAATGGGTGTGGTTGATTATATTCATGGCTGGGCAAATTGACAAAAACATGTAGAATTTGGTTCAAAGAGAGATTCTCAATTACCTGAGTAAGCATATCAAGAACAAGGAGAAGTGTCATATCAAATGGTTCAATGTAAAAACTATATGTTAGATGATTTAGAAATGAAGGGATGACTTTATTTAAAATATTGTTCCTTTTTTTATCCCTAAGTGGTCAATGTTATCAAAATAGCCTCTTTATGAGTGAAGCATCAACGTAAGAGATTGGATTTAGAATGGGAGATTTGAAAAGCTAAAGCGGCTCCATTTCTCCTAGTAAAGAGTTTTCAACTTGGCAAATGGTCTTGTTCATGAAAGGGAAAATATTATTCCCATTCACAAATCCAACTCAACTCAACTTTTTATTAAAAAAATAATTTCTCTTTTTCACCTACACTACTCAACCAAACTCAAATTTTCACTTCCACTCACAACCCAATCAACCAAAAAATAATATAAACTTAAAATAACTTTTTTATTTAAAAAAAATAATAATAATTCCATTTCTGGATCGAGTAGATATAATGTTTTTGGTTGTGATATTTTTCATTTAGCTATGTTTTAATTTGATTATGATATTTTAGTATAATTATGTTGTAAATTTAATATCCATGAGTGATGGTATGGAGGTGGCTTCACATTGACAAATAATATAAAAATACATGAAAGAGAATTTATATGTTGCAAACAAAATTAAAAAAAAAAGATTGAAGAAATTGTGTTGATATCCTCACACAATCGACCGACTTATAGTAGTCACACCGAACAAGTTGGCTTCTAATATCAGAGTTTTCATTTTCTATATAAAACTTTACCCCCGACCGACTGAAATAGCACCGATGAGAATGGTCTAACCCAGAAAGTAAAGGTAAAGATGAATTGAATATTACCATCATTGCTTTTTGTTAAATGCAGCTTGCTTGAGTACTCTAATAATTCCGAAATTGGTGGGTAATGTAACATACATTTTTAATATTTCACGGTTTTATAAAAATTTAAACATAACAATAATTAGACAGAATTATAAAATTTGTCATTTATGTTTGTACTAAATTTCACTCATTGTTCTTTATGTTTAAAATTGATATATTTTATCTTTTGCAAATCTAACAACGTTTGTTCTTTGACCCTAACCCAGTTAGTTTTTCTTGTTAAATCAGATCATGTGCATTGAACATGAGGGTAGTTATTACAACATTTTTACAAATCAAATAAAAATCAATTTAAAAAAAAAACTTATATAAACATAACCATATTATCTATATATTAAAAAGTATCATTTGGTTGTGAGGAGAAAATACTATTCATTAATGTACTCCCGTTGAAGCTACCTGTACAATCATTTTAAGCAAGCTTTCATATTTGTTTCATGTGACTCTTCTAATACGTGGCAAGTCAATTATGACTGGTGAGTTAGACTTTGACTTGGATGACTTCACTAGAAGGGTTGTACATAACAAAGCAAACAAAAGCAACTCTTGCATGGCTAAAAAGGAAAGGCAAGAGTGAGATTGAACCGGTTTTGAAAAATGATTTAGTTACTTTGTTGCATGTCATTTTGTTATTATTCTTATTGTCATTACAAACTAGAGAACTAACCGTATATTCACCATCGTTAATTCAAAGACTATTTTTGACGTCCCAACTTTAGTTGTTTTTTCATGCATTTAATGTTTCAATGTTGGTCGTTTTTTCACGTCTTTACGTCTCCGCGGCAACGCGTGGGAGAAAGAACTAGTTATCTAAAATTCTAAATCCATCTATTTATCTCTAATGAACAAATAACTTGGGAATAATTTGGGAAATAAATCACATGAATGGCTTCAAACGCTGCGGTGAGAAGGTCCATTTCTCCGTCTCCAAGTGGCTTGACGGAAGACCTCAAAAACCTAGTAACTAATTACTATTACTCTCTCTCTGCTTTCAATTTAATAATATTTCATTTCATTTCATTTCTAGATGATTGATATTAAGTATAGCACTATAGTTTATGATCAATAGTTGCTAAACTTAGGGTGTATGATATTTTTTTTTGCCTGAAACTGTCTCTTTTCCAGCCATTCGACCGAAGAATGAGGTTCTGTTTTCGTCTTTGTTGATTTATAAATTTTATCCCTACCTGGAAACTGTGCTATTGTAATAAGTTGTTATTCTACAATAAGGAGGCATAGTTCTGTAATTATTGTTGAGTTATTGGATGCTTGGAGCATGATAGATGAATTGATTTTTTTTAAGTGCAAGCTGAAGGTGCCCTTGTCCTAGAATCATTCAAATAGATGCGCTTATGGGCTAAGTTTTAAGCAATGGAATTGATATTTTAACTACACAGCTTTTGTAAATGGCTTTAAGGATTTTATAGGAAAATAAGAATGAGGAATAGCTGTGGACATTCTTCACAAATACTACTTTTGAAAATGTGTAGTGGACATGTTATCAAATGCGTTAGGCGCACAGGCCTCTCTGAGGGCCTAGGCGCAAAAACATACATACATTTCAAGTTCATTGGTCGATATTATTATCAAGTATCAGTTTATCTATGTAAAAATTCTAAGTTCTAGTTTCTATCGCTTCATGAGCCTCAGCTTCATCATCAGACGTTTGATGGTTTTGTGGGGTTGGCGGAGGGTTGGTGTGGCTATTTTCAATTACCAGGAGTTCATCATCATCATCAGCATCAACATCAACAACATCATTATTTGGGGCATTTGCTGCTTGCTTTGATTCCTGCTGTTTTTCCTGTTGGAAGGTTGTTACAATTGCAGAGAGCTTTTCACGAATTGGAACGTCCGACAGTAGCATGTCTTTATTCTCGTACAAGAATATGATGAGGTAAATGATAAGAGCAGAAGTTGATGATGCTCCAGCAATGTAAAAAAGCCCCAAAAAGCTTTCCAGCGACAGCCTACCAGACTTAGAAGTAGAACCCACATCTTGCTCACTGCAATCTCCTTTTTGTCCCAACCAACGTTCCGTAATATTGCTTAAATCTTTCTCCATGACTTCTAAGAGTGCTTTTGAAACAAGTGGTAGCAACGGAGACCCTTTTGTAAATGCCTGTACGTAATGTAAGCGATTAGATACGTGTGTTATAATGAAAAATTGGTTCAAACAGAGAGAGATGGGAGTTACAAAGCCAAAGCCTGCTGTTTTGTAGGTTGGACCGACCATTATGTACTTGTTACAGTATTCAGACAGAAACAGCTTTAGATAAGGAAGTTCATCAAAAATGGCAGAAACGTTTCCACTTGAAAGGGCAGCATCATACTCATTCAAGCCGTAGCCTATTAACTTGTTTTCTTGAAAACCCATGTCCTTCAACATCTGTTTAACGAAAGACCCTTCTTTGTAGCCTACATTGTCTCCTTTTCTTATCAGATCATGGATATCCGTGAAGTCTGGTTGAAGCTGCTCTACTGTCAGTATGGATGTCAAGCTTGCTGTGTAGCTTGATTGAAACACCAGAACCACAAATACCCACACAATCACCACAAATCGAGATAGGTTGCTTATCATCTTCTCTTCTGCAACCAACATTCATTCAGCCATTTACTCTTGTTATTATTATTTAACAAGCAAGCAAGCAGTCTAGTTAAATATTTACTGTGTGCAAAAACAAGGGTTGAGAAAGAAAACCAAAAGATCATCCCCACTTGCTTATACGGGCGGCCCCGGAATTCTTTGTTTACCCGATGCTCGAGGATCCAAACCACAATTCCAGTATAGATGAAGAAACCACATGTTGTGAACCATAGCTGCTTCTCCAAGGGTCTCATGAATATCCATGCGTTCTTCCTTTCATCCTTTTTGATTGGGACAACCATTGAGACTCCTGACTCTGTATATGGCAGTGTGAAGTCCACATTGATGGACCTGTCCGCCCGGATTGTCACGTCACCGATCACTACATCAAAGCTCTGCTTCATTCATATCCAAATTAGTCAGTTACCTTTTTAAAACTTCGAGTAGCAAATTAATTAAGTGATGTACACACCTTGTAATATATTTGCTCAACAAGATTCTTGTAGTTTCTTGATAGGTTATTTTTTTCGATTTCATATGGATGATAATCATAGGATGGAGAATATGGTAGTTCTACCTTTTCCATCACTGCCTTGAAAACATCAACACAAAAGCCCTTTGGTTCATTCACATTTAAATCGGGGTTTTGTTGAATAAACTTTTCGAACCCATCTATTTTTGGATACCCAACTTTTAACTTGGCAGGGATCTCCCAGCCTAGAGGGCGGTTGCTGCTGCCACCCGGCCATTTGATAGCTGTTTCATTGGAAATCTTAGTTCCATTAGTCCACAAGTAAATCAACTTTTCTTCCTTGCCAACTATGTTCACTATTTTGTAACCATGTAACTGCCTATCAACATGAGAGAACTCGCCACTCAACCCTTTAAATCTTATCCTTTTGATCTTTGTGAGTAGCCTTGGTCCTAGTCTAGAGGTTCCAATGGCATCTAGATCAGTTACAGGCTTAGGCTCAAGCTGTTGGAAAGTAGTAGCATTCCCAATTCTCTCCACTGCCATTGCTAATGCGCAAGTGGCATCGTATGACCATAGCCCGTATACATCAATCTCTTGCGTTGGGTTGTTTCCTTTAAATCTCTTTTCGAATTTCTTGAGGCTAGTGGATGGTGGAATATAGGGTTTTACGCCCACCACTCCCTGCATCGAATCCGTATCAATGGTATGCAAAAGAGTGGTGACAACATCAGTGACAATCCATGCATATCCATCTTGCATCATTCCTGCTTCTTTTACTTTCCTGAAAAAGCGAGAAGCCATCTTTGGTAACAAATGGACCACAATGACCCGTGTTTGATTTGTTTTAATGTTGGTGAGGTGGCCAGAAATGACGTCGTCTGAAGCAAAACGAGATATGACAACTGGGTGTTTAATTTGGACACTGACATTTCGCAAGGCCTCGGACAAAGAGGGAATCAAGCCGGTACCGAAATCACCCTCTTGGTAAACAAACACCACCTCTCGCCAAGGAAAGGTGTTTATAAGTGCTGCTATGGGTCGGGCTTGTGAGGATGAGTTGTGTGATATTCTGATCAAGTATGGATTCTCATTAGGGGAGAGAGAACATGTGGTGGCCAGAGTGAGTATCGGAACCTTAGCTTTGTTGCCAATGTCAACTACAAAATCTGCTTCTGAGGATCTCTGAGGTCCGATAATCGCCATTACTTTAACATCTTTTATAAGTTGTATAGCTGCAAAACAACCCAACCAAACTTTGAATATCTTAATTGCTATTTACTAGCTAAGGTAAAGAGAGCGACCAACCTGCAGAAGCAGCTTCGACTCTGTCGTTTTTAGAATCAACAAAGTGAGGGACGATTTTGGTTTTGTAGTTGCTGTGCGTTTGATAGAAATCATGGATCGCTATCTGAATGCAAATTTTGCTTACCTTCCCGACGCTGGATTCCATATCAAGAATCACACCTATTCCTATCTCTTTAGCCGTCCCATTGGCGTTGGTCTTCCCTGTATTGCTGATGATGAGAAGGAGCGTGAACACAAGCATGAGCATGACATGATGATGATGATGATGATGATGATGATGTTTGTGTTGCATATTTGGTGGTTGTCTTTTAGATTGCGCGCTTTAAAAGGAAAGCCTGATTCTTTTCAATTCAATTCCTCTACTGTATTGTATATATGGTTATAACTAAAACAAAGTGAGAAGACTTATCTTTGTAGAATATTGACTTAGACTTTATAAGGAGAAAACAGAAACTGGAGTTAAAACTGTGTGGAGAAGATGGAATGTTGACTTAGTAAACATCTTCACTTCACACGTTTTCTTTATTTGACTATTTCTTCACTAGAAAACAAAAATACAATAGGACTATTTGCGAGGAAAAGAATGCGCATTCGTTATTAGTAACAAAAACACGTCAAATTTGTGTAAGTTACAAAGTTTTATCAAATGATTGTGGGTCACCGTGTTATTATTTAAGTGCAAGTTGAAGGTGCCATTGTCCTAGAATCATTCAAATAGATGTATCTATGATTTTTAAGTTTTAAGGTACAAAATTAATGTTTTAACTACATTTAAATGGCTTTAAGGATGTTGCTGGAGAATTAGAATGAGGAATAGTTGTGGAAATTCTTGAGAAATAGTACTTTTGAGAATGTGTACTCGAATGAAAGAAATGTCTAATCATACGTACATACATATGATGACGGATGTCGGGTCTGAACTACTATTTAACGGATGACCAGTCCTGGGTTTATCGTTGACGGATGTAAGGCCGAGATATATTATTTGGGCTTAGGCACAGACATGGCTCAGCCCATTAGGCCCAAGTGTAGCCCACACTCTTTCTTGTATAAGGAGGGTTGGGCCTCCTTTGAGAATTATCTTGGACACACAACACACACATCTGACAATATACATTACACACAACACATATTACACATAACACTCTCATCTCTTTATATCTATCTATTCAACACACCTGCAAGAGCCACCTTAGGCAACTCATATTGTTTCTATAGTTTCTCTGATGTGATGTTTCACGTTGATTCGGATATCTCCGGGTACTCGTTTAAACAACATACATACATATATATACATACATTTCATGTTCATTGATCAATATTAGCTATCAAGTATCAACTTATATGTAATAATTCTAATTTCTAGTTTCTCCCACATCATGCGACTGAGCTTCATCATTAGACGCTTGATGGCTTTCTGGACTTGGTGGAGGGTTGGTAATGCTATTTTCAATTACATCATCATCGTCAACGTTATCATTATTTGGGGCATTTGCTGCTTGCTTTGACCCCTGCTGTTTTTCCTGTTGGAAGGTTGTTGCAATTGCAGAGAGCTTTTCACGAACTGGAATGTCCGACAGTAGCGTTTTTTTATTCTCGTACAAGAATATGATGAGATAAATGATAAGAGCAGAAGTTGATGATGCTCCAGCAATGTAAAAAAGCCCCAAAAAGCTTTCCAGCGACAGCCTACCAGACCTAGAACTAGAACCCGAATCTTGCTCACTGCAATCTCCTTTTTGTTCCAACCAACGTTTCGTAATATTGCTTAGTTCACTCTCTGTGACTTGTAACAGTGCTGTTGAAACAAGTGGTAGCAGTGGAGACCCTTTTTGAAATGCCTGTATGTAATGCAAGCGGTTAGAATGTTAGATACATGTGTTATCCTGAAGAATTGATTGAAACAGAGGGAGATGAGAGTTACAAAGCCAAAGCCTGCTGTTTTATAGGTTGGACCGACCATTATGTACTTGTTACAGTATTTATATTTAGACAGAAACAACTTTAGATATGGAAGTTCATCAAAAATGGCAGAAACTGATCCATTTGAAAGGGCTTTATCATAGTTTTCCAAGCTGTCATAACCTATTAACTTGCTATCTTGAAAACCCATGTCTGTCAACATCTGTTTAACGAAAGACCCCTCCTTGTAGCCTACAAATTCTCCTTTTCTCATCAGATCATGGATATCCGTGAAGTCTGGTTGAAGCTGCTCGACTGTCAGTATAGATGTTAAGCTTGCTGTGTAGCTTGATTGCAACACCAGAACCACAAATACCCACACGATCACCACAAATCGTGATAGGTTGCTTATCATCTTCTCCTCTGCAACCAACATTCATTCTTGTTATTATTTAACAAGCAAGAAAGCGAGTTAATTAGTTAAGTACTTACTGTGTGCAAAAACAAGGGTTGAGAAAGAAAACCAAAAGATCATCCCTACTTGCTTATATGGGCGGCCCCGGAATTCTTTGTTTACCCGATGCTCGAGGATCCAAACCACAATTCCGGTGTAGATGAAGAAACCACATGTTGTGAACCATAGCTGCTTCTCCAAGGGTCTCATGAATATCCATGCGTTCTTCCTCTCGTCCTTTTTGATTGGGACAACCATTGAGACTCCAGACTCCGTATATGGCAATGTGAAGTCCACATAGTTGGACCTGTCCGCCCGAATGGTCACGTCTCCAATAACAACATCAAACCCCTGTTTCATTGATACCAATTTAGTTACCCCTACAAAACAAAAATTCTACCATTACAAGCAATTAAATGATGTACCTTGTCATAAAGCCGGGAAACAAGACTCTTGTAGCTTCCTGATGCTACATTTGTTTGGATAGAATATGGAATATATTCATAGGATAGAGGATGTGGTAGTCTTCTTAATTTTCCCATCACCGCATGGAAAACATCAACGCAGAAACCCTTTGGTTCTGAGCCGTTGTCTTTATATATAAACTCACGGAACCCACCTATTGCTGGATACCCAACTTTTAACTTGCTATCATTTGTAGCTGGGATCTCCCAGCCTAGAGGAGACTGGCTGCTGCCACCCGGCCATTTGATAGCTTTTTCGTTGAAAATCTTATTACCCTGAGTCCACAAGTAAATGGGCTTATCCTCCTTGCCAACTATGTTCACTATTTGGTAACCTGAATCAGATGGTAACTGTCCATCTACAAGAGAGAACTCGCCACTCAACCCTGTAAACTTTGTCCTGTTAATTTCTGTTAGTAGCCTTTGTCCTAGCGTGGAGGTTCCAATGGCATCTAGATCAGTTACCGGCTCAGGCTGTTGGGATTGGAATCGGAAAGTAGTAGCATTCCCAACTCTCTCCACTGCCATTGCTAATGCGCAAGTGGCATCGTATGACCATAGCCCGTATACATCAATCTCTTGCGTTGTGTTGTTCGTTTTAAATCTCTCTTTGAATTTCTTGAGGCTATGGGATGTTGGAATATTGGGTTTTACGCCCACCACTCCCTGCATTAAATCCATATCAACGGTATGCAAAAGATTGGTGACAACATCGGTGACGATCCATGCATATCCTTCTTGCATCATTCCTGCTTCTTTTACTTTCCTGAAAAAGCGAGAAGCCATCTCTGGTAACAAATGAACCACAACGACCCGTGTTTGATTTGTTTTAATGTTGTCAAGGTGGCCAATGATGGCGTCATCCGAAGCAAAAGGAGATAAGACAATTGGCCGTTTGATCTGGACATTAACATTTCGCAAGGCCTCAGACAAAGAGGGAATCAAGCCGGTACCAAAGTCACCCTCTTGGTAAACGAATACCACCTCCCGCCAAGGAAAAGAGTTGATGAGTGCTGCTATGGGTTGTGCTTGTGAGGAGGAGGCGAGTGACACTCTGATGAAGTAGGGATTCTCCTTATGGGAGAGAGAAGGGGTGGTGGCCAGACTAAGTATCGGAACCTTAGTTTTGTTGCCAATATCCACTACAAAATCTGCTTGTGAGGATCTTTGGGGTCCGATAATCGCCATTACTTTAACACCTTTTATAAGCTGTATAGCTGCAAAACAAAACAAAACAAAACAACAAAACTTTGAATATTTTAGTTGCTAATACAGGTAAGGTAGATTGACCATTGACCAACCTGCAGAAGCAGCTTTGACTCTGTCATTTTTGGAATCAACAAAGTGAGGGACGATTTTGGTTTTGTAGTTGCTGTGCGTTTGATAGAAATCGTGGATCGCCATCTGAATGCAAATTTTGCTTACTTTTCCAACGCAGGATTCCAGATCAAGAATCACACCTATTCCTATCTCTCTAGGCGTCTCGTTCGCGTTGGTATTTCCTGTATTGTTGATGATGAGAAATAGCATGAACATGAGCATGACCCTGGCATGATGATGATGTTTGTGCTGCATATTTGGTGATTAACTTTTTTGTTGCGGACGGATTAGCTTAAAAAAGGAAAATCTGATTCTTTTCCAACTCCTCAAGTGTATTGTATATATGATTATAAGTTTATAACTGAAACAGAGTGAGTAGACTTGATATTTGTAGAATGTTGACTTTATAAATAGATATTAAATTTGGTGAAAAAGATTGAATGTTGACTTTGTAAATATCTTCTTCATTCACACGTTTTCTTTATTTGACTATTTCTTCACTTGAAAATATGTATACGATAGGACTATTATTGCGCGGAAAAGAAGGTGCATTCGTTATTAGTAACGAAAAACGATTATATCAAACATATGCTGAACCATAGTCCAAGTTACAATGGTTTATTGTTTCAAACACGTCAGGTGATAAATAGCTAAAACGAAGCATAACAGCTAAATGACTGATTGGTTTTTTCATGACTAATAAAAATTTTTACCACTAGAATAGTATCATGTCAACTGATTAACAAAGCAACAAAGCAATGACCTTAATATTATATCAGGCCAAAAACCTATAAAACATTACTAATTAGTCTAGTATGAACCATTGACCTACCTACAAAGTACCAACCATCATCAAAAATCTTCCCTCCGTGTCATTGAGATTTTCATGCGCTTTTAAACCGAGTCTTGAAGACACTTCACCACCTCTCTCATCGTTGGTCTTCTGGCCGGTTCCCATTCTGTACATCTTAAGGCCACCAACACCAGTTTTCTCACTTGTTCCCTCACCGTCTTATCTTCTTCAACTTCATCTAAAAGCCCTTCGTCTATAATCGTCTCAATTTCTTGCTCTCTTGATCTAACCCATGACACGATGTCCACACCCTTCTGTCTTGTTATAAGCTCAAGCAACACAACCCCATAGCTATACACATCCGACTCCCTGCTTGCTGACCTCGTGAATGCATTTTCTACACCACCACCAAAGATTACGTTACATTTGAAAAACCAAACACAACAAGTATATATGTATAACTGTATAAGTTTGTTTACCTGGAGCAATGTAACCAATTGTGCCCATAAGTGTGTTGGTTGTTCCTGCAGCACCAGACTCATCTAGAAGCTTGGCAATGCCAAAGTCCGAGATATGAGCTTCCATATCACCATCCAATAGAATATTCATGGGTTTAATATCTCGGTGCACGATAACAGGATCACAGTCAAAATGGAGATATGCCAAGCCCTGGGCAGTACCTAAAGCTATATTGTACCGAACACTCCAACTTAAGGTTAACGGTGGATCTTTTTCATACAAAACATCATGCAGGCTACCGTTTTCCATATACTTATACAAGATCAAACCATAATCTTTCTTTATCAACGCGTCTTCTATCGTCACCAGATTCCTGTGTCTCACCTTCCCAACCGTCTCAACTTCTCGTTTCATACTTGTTTGCCCTCCTCCAAAACCAAGCTTCTTTACAGCGTAAACCCTGCCATGATCCAAGAAAGCCTTGTACACCGTACCGTGGGCCCCCTTCCCAATAATATACTTCTCATTCAAATTCTCAGTAGCTTCCAACGCTTTTATCAACAAAGACGAACAGCCCACTTCAGCAAGCATGTCCAAATCCTGTTTTTGTTTTCTGCGACAGACTATCACCAGATAGAGTACTAGGAACACAAGCATCACAAACAGACACGATCCAACTGCTATCATTATACATTGCTGTTTGTTCAGACCCCGCGATGATCGAGCAACACACGGTTTGAAACCGCAACTCAACCCACAATCGACACAAAGACCTGCATTCCCCATGAAGGACGACGAGTTGGCGATTTTCAACAAGGTTGCTGGTATTGGGCCTGTGAAATGATTAAAAGAAACATTTAAGGTGACGAGTCCAGGGGTGTCACCAAGTGATTCTAAACTCCCGGTCAGATTGTTGCGTGAAACATCCAAATGCTCCAGCATTACCATCTTCTTAAAATTTGAAGGAATGTCACCGATTAGTTTGTTGCTACTGAGATTCAACGTGTTCAGACTATGAAGCTCTACTATCGACGAGGGGATACGTCCACCTAATACGTTCCCACCTAGCTGGAGATCTATTAAATCTTGGAGTCGAGAAATAAAAAGTGGAACTTCCCCATAGAAATGATTATCACTCAGACTTAAAGTTGACAACCGAGTCAATTTCCCATATGTGTCTGGGATTGATCCACTAAGCGAGTTATGACTTGCATCGAATTCCAACAACCTGGTACAATTGCCTAGCTGAGGTGGCAAAGGACCATCAAGTTCATTGTAGGAAACATTCAGAGCTTCAATCTGCACAAGATTTCCGAACTCCAGAGGTATATGACCACTGAGTTTATTGACCGAGAGGTCAATTTCTGTTATATTAGTAATCTTTCCAAAGCTAGCTGGAATTTCTCCACTAAACAAATTGCTCCTAAGATTCATGTATAGCATGTTCGGGTTCTCTATAAACTCGGGAAGAACTCCAGTGAGGTTATTATGTTGTAAAATTAACCTTGAAAGACTAGAACAGCTTCCAACATCAGAAGGCACACTACCTTGTAAATTATTATAACCCAAAAGTAGCCTTTGAAGCTGCTTTCGAAAACATAGATTTGGCGGAATTTTCCCAGTAAACGAGTTATTAGTGAAATCGATCACAGTCAAACTACTATTGAATCCCAGTCCCTGAGGTATAACTCCAATGAAGCGGTTGTTGTACAATGTAATCTCCGTTAACTGTTTCAGTTCAGAAACCTCATTTGGCAGCTCCCCTGAAAGATTATTGTTGTATATGTTACCCGTCTTAAGACCCTTAATCCTCCAGATTCCCAAAGGGACGTCTCCTGTCAGTCGGTTATCAAATGCTTGAAGTACTTGCAACTCACTTAACATACCGAGCTCATTTGGGATACCTCCCTCCAGTTGGTTCGCCTGGAGTTCTAACTCAACCAATGATTTGCAGTTGCCAAGCTCGACCGGTATTGTTCCAATTAAACAATTTCTAGAAAGGTGAAGAGCGGTCATTACAGTAAGTTTTCCCAGAGAAGAAGGAATTGAACCACTTAACCCACAGTTAACCGCAGCAACTTGAGTTAAGCTACTGCAGCTTCCCAGTTCACGAGGGAGGCCGCCACTAAACCGGTTAAACGACAGATCCAAATACTCCAAATTCATACAATTACCACCACTACCAAAGTGAATGCTACCTTGTAAAGTATTGTTCTGAACATCTAAATTAGTAAGCTCAGCAAGATTATTAATTGTATCAGGCAACTCACCGGTGAAACGATTGTTACCGAGTATGAGTGTCTGCAGCATACTACAGTTCCCAATCGACGAAGGTACAGAACCCGACAACCGATTGTTTTCCAGCTGCAGCTCAACCAGGTTACTTAAATTACCTATGCTTGATGGAATGGAACCACTAAACTGATTTGAATTGAGATAAATGGTATCCAAATAAGGACTATTAATAAACGGTATCGAACCACAAAGAGAATTATTATAAAGACTTAAATATCTAAGACTTTGCAGCCTCCATAGACTTTCTGGTACAGTACCTGTTAGTTGGTTTTCTGAGAAATCAAGTGCCTCAAGATTACTCAAGTTGCCTAAACTATGTGGTATGGTTCCAGTAAGCTTATTGCTATAAAAATATATTTGTGTTAAGTATGCAAGGTTACCTATACTCTGTGGTATGGTTCCTGATAGATTATTGTAGCTCAAGTCAAGATATTTAATATGCTTGAGGTTTGCAAGCTCAGGGCCTATGTGACCAGAGATGAGGTAAGATGAGAGGTTAAGAGAGTGGACATGATGGTTATGGTTACAGTGAACTCCAGCCCATGAACATGGAGTTGGGTTTGAAGCATTCCAGGTGGAGTGAAGAGATGGTGGTATTGATGTCCAGTGGGTCATGAGTGATAAGAGGGTTAACCCATCAGAAGTCAACCCAGAGACAACATAGAAGAAGAAGAAGAATGGTGGAACAAGTAATAAGATGAGTTTTGGTGTATGCATTTGTATTGATCTTGTGTGTTAAGAGAAGTGAATGAGCATTGTGTTTTAATGGAACTCAGGTTGTTAGGTTAAGTTCCAGCCAGACAAAAAGACCCACAGAGATTTAAAACACCAGGACAGAGATTTGTGGTTAGTACTGGGCGAGGGTGGTGTGTATATTAATTAAATACTAATATTAAATCAACGCGGTTTGACGGTCGGTCTTCGTGTGTGGTACCAATATCAAGGAGGATTTTGCTTGCCACGTTAACATCTAGTATCTTCGTTCAACACTAAAATAAAATAAAAAGAATCTGTATAAACTTTCTTATTCTTCTTTATAGTTGTTATTACAAAATTAAGAGTTTAATTTGCTTATGATGCTTGCACTAAGGATTTATTTGAATAGGTTAAAACAGATCATACGGGCTTGAACCTAAATGTCTGTAATTAAACTAGTTTGAGGCACGTGTACTACACGAGTAGTTATTGAAAGTACAATATTTAATAAATAATTAGTATATAAGAAACAATAGCCATTAAACACTATTAATACAATCGTTGTAAAATAGTATTTAAAATAACTTTAAAGTAAAAGATAATTATAAATATCAAATGTTTGAAAAAAATAGAAGGTAAATATTAAATTAACAAATTTTGAAGCATAAATTTTAATAATGATAACTATTATTTTATTATTATAAATTTGTTAAAATGAGTGAGGTTTAATTTAGTAGTGACAAGTGGCAAAACTTATAGCCTTTTATTGGAGAGTATAGATATAGATGTTAGCTGCAATTATAAAAAGTTAAGAGTTAATAGCCATTTTCGTCCCTGTGGTTTGCTACTTTCGCCACTTCAGTCCAAAGTTTTAAATTTTGTCAATTTAGTCCTTATAGTTTTAAACATTAGCCAATTACGTCTCCCCATCTAACGGCATCCAACTATGCCGTTAGTTTTAGGGGTATTTTTGTCTTTCTCCTATTTATATTTAGTTAATGGTCAGTTTCGTCCCTGTGGTTTGATACTTTTGCTACTTCAGTCCAAAGTTTGAAATTTGTCAATTTTATGTTTAATTTATTCATTTTTTTTGCTACTTTTGCTACTTCAGTCCATGATGAAATTTATTGGTAAAGTGGTCAGGGTAATTCCCTAAAACCGAACTATACCGAAAAAACTAAAATCATTTCTCTGATTAATGCATAATAGTTAGGGTTTAGAGATTAACATATCGTAGCAAACATCTGGGTCGAAATCAACATCAGGAGGTCGAATATCCCACATTTCCATGTTTGTTCAAGAAATTGATGCACTAAATCGCATATGTATTCTTCAAATCATGGTATTATTCTTGAATTCGTCGAATTCAACCCTAGAATTGCAGTCGATATGAAGAATTCAAGAACAATACCACGATTTAAAGAACACACATGCGATCTAGTGTATCGAGTTCTTGAGCAAACATGGAAATGCGGGATATTCGACCTCCTGATGTGATTTCGACCAAGATGTTTGCTACAATATGTTAATCTCTAAACCGTAACTATTATGCATTAACCAAAGAAACGATTTTAGTTTTATCGGTATAGTACGGTTTTAAGGAATTACCTTGACCACTTTACCAATGAATTCCACCATGGGGAGAGTTTAGAAAATGTCTAGAAACTAAATACGAGGGGGGTATGACTATTTTTATCGACAGAGTAAACGAAAACCTGTTTTGGTCGATGCTCGATGTTTTTAGGCTTGGATTATGCTCTTAAGGGCTATAGACAAAAAAAATTTGAATAAATTAAACATAAAATTGAAAATTTTTCAAATTTTGGACTGAAGTAGCAAAAGTATCAAACCACAGGGACGAAACTGGCCATTAACTAAACATAAACAGGAGAAAGACAAAAATACCCCTTAAACTAACGGCATAGTTGGATGCCGTTAGACTAGAGGACGTAATTGGCTAATGTTTAAAACTATAAGAACTAAATTGACAAAATTTCAAACTTTGGACTGAAGTGGTGAAAGTAGCAAACCACTTGGACGAAAATGGACATTAACTCAAAAGTTAATAAAAAATAATTAAACAATAGTTAGTTAAGCATACGAAAGAAAGATAAAAGAAAATAATAACTTTACTAGACTTCTATGGCCAAATGCTAACTCTGTTAAGGTTTAAAGGTAGATATATATGTAAACCTCTTTAAGGAAAAATAATTACTAAAATTTAGGGGTCGTATGATATAAGGTCAGATATAAGAGTATCTACAGCAAGATGTATTTTCTAGATGATGTGACATTAGGCAAACTTGATACTTAAGGTCTTTACCCATTGTGAAGCAAAGTTTGTGAGTTAAAGTTTGCAAAAGCAAACTTAATTCAAACTTCTAGGGTGGGTCCCAAGGTCAATTTTACTCACATACTCATATACATATTATATATACATACATACATAATTTTAATATTTTTAATAAGGTTTGTAAATGTTTGTTGTTGTGAAAGAAAGTTGAGGTTTTTGTGAAAAGTTTGAAATCTGATGTGGAGGTAATGTGATGGTTTGTTGTTGTGGATGCTCTAAGACTGGTCACTATGGTGAGGGGATTTGAAGCACCTCCCCAGTGCCACGTTAGCATCACGTGTGCATTGGAGGCTTCAAAGCCCCACCCCAAAGATGCCCCTCTATGGTGCGGGGCTTTGAAGCCCCTTTAATTTTTTTATTTTTTTTATAAAACTAAAAAACCAAACACCCAAACCATCCTCATCCTCTGCCAAAACACCAAACACCCAAACCTATATATCAAACTCAACAACTCAACCTCATCCTCTGCAAAACAAAGACCTCCGATCATCTCCATCTCAATCTCGTCAAGAAAAGAAAGCAAATATGAGATGAAAAGGGTTTTGTCTGGACCTCCGACCTCCGACCATCTCCGGTTTATTTTCTCCAACAAATCTGATAAGAAAGAAGCCACCGGTGACGAGCCACATTTCAAATCTGAGATGAAAGCCGTTGGAGGGGGGCCCACCTTATTTTCTCCATCCGCGCCGGCCGTTGGCTTGCTGGGCACCACCACGCCCTTGGTTGAACCGCGCCCCACGGCGGTGTTCGGCGCCCCATAGCGACCAGTCTAAAGCGTAAATTGTTTAAAAACACGTCTGGCCCCAATAAATGAAAGCACGTGGACCAATGATGAATTACAAGTATGCACCCGTGATGAATTCTTATTAATTAAATTTATATAAACAAGAACCATTTAATTTGTAAGTAACCACAAAAAAGATGCAACATTTATGATACTGAAACGATTTATTGCATTTTGACTTTTGAGTATGAATGGGACCAACCGTCCCCTTACAGATATTCCATTCACATTATCCCAACTCCCTTTTCTGGTATGATTGCACATGTAAACATAGATTGGAAAAGATATTGTATTTTTCAAATAAAACAATTTATCATCATGTTGTAGTTGTAAAATTCATTGTTTAGTACCTACCATCCACTGAGTGAGTGCTTTACATCCATACTTTGATGCCTAACAATACAATATAAATCACAGACCCACACACTTAATTATCATCATACGTTTTCGCAGACCGTCCTTGCATAAGCATGTTGCTTTTTCTTGCACTTCTGGTCACAAGGCCACTCATTTTAAAATAAATATCAAACTGGCAGTTCAAGTTTCTAGAAGTACAGGCGGGTATTCGATTCAAATGGGGATTTGACCTGCTCCACTGTGTGCTATGCTGCCACCAAAGACAACGAGCACTACTAGCATCCATGCTAAAATAAACAAACCACGATACAAAATAACAGTGTCCACTTACAGAACCTAGAACCTCCTCATTGCATTTTACAAGCAGATCTACCTGTAGCCAAACTTTACCTTGCGTGAAACAGAAAGCAGTTAATCCCTTTGATCCTTTGCATACACAAACGTACGTTCCCTGATACAATGCCTTAAGTTAGATCGTTATCGCTTAGCAGCAGACCATATTATGGCCTGCTTTTATGTAGTTATGTACCACTTGAACCTTTTAATATTTCATGCACTCTAAACTCACACATGAGATGAGATGAGATGCCAATGCATGAAATGACCCCCTTTGCCATCCCTTTCTTTTTATGCACACAGAACACAAAACAGTAATGGAATGAATGGAAACATGAAAACTGCTAAATGAATAGAGAGCACAAAAGCAAATGATACTACAAACTGATGCAACAACATAATCATATCCACCCTAAATAAGTTAACAGAGCATTCTGAAATGATGCTTAATGCATGTCTTGGGTACACTATGATATGACTAAATTATATGCTCACACCAATGAACCAACTCTCTCCAAATACATGCAAGTGATGCTAATGCAAAACTCTGACTTTTAAGATATAATGGATGCATGCATGGCAGCCATATGAGAACTAGTAGTAGCATGTTCTTATGTCAGAGCATGGAAAACTGAGTACACCCCCTTCCAACTACTGGTAACTAATAGCTGCTGGTGATCCATTTGACCCAGGGTAGCCACCGTCCTTCCTTTTCCCAAACGGATTCTTCGAATATGTTTTCTGAGGTTAAAGAAAATGCATCTGAAAGAAGGCAAATCTCAATAACACATTCAATTAAAACAGACAAAAAGAAACAAGGATATTGTATCCGCATGCCAACGGAACCAGAACTAGGGATAACAGCGCCCTGCAAGCTATGATGTACGTTTGTTGCACTGTTCACATCCTGTGAAAATATAGAGTTGCAGCGAGTAATCAGCAAATCAGAGCTTCTTGGAAAATAAACTAACAAAGAGAAACAAAATTTAACCTCAAACTCAATAAAGCAAACAGTGTGTCTTTCCTGTCGCAAGACCTTCATTTGCTTAAAACCAGGCTGCCTGAAAAAGAGGAAATGTTCAGAAAAATAAACAAACGGATTTAAAGCCTTATTTTAAAAGTTACAAGAGAAACTTCTTACATGCTGAAGAGTCCTCTTAGCTCTTCTTCATTTATATTTTCCCCAAGATTTCCGATAAACAAGGTATTGCAAGGAGGATTATCTTTCGTGTTCTAAAAATCAAAACAATACATATATGAGCACCGAAAGAAAAAGTGCAACTGAATTATTAGTAATACAGATAAATAAAGATAACAAACCAGCAGCTTTGTATTATTAGTACAAAAACAGGATGCATACTATTCCAAACAAAAAAGATGCAACTAAATCTTAAGATGAGAAGAAAGTTCTGTACTAGTGTACTACGAATGGAAACTAAACATTAAGACCAACTACAAGGTACAAAATAAATGAGTTCTCACACAAAGAAAGTAAACAATGCAGCACAAATCAAAGACAAGCATAAAAGCTGACTGAATAGTCATGTGATCACAAATGGAAACAACTAATAGAGATCTAAATAACAATATATAACAAACATAAAAGAAAAAAGAATAAAGTTAACAAATATGATGAAAAGATTGGAGGTTGGAACGACACATGTAATGTAACATATAAAATCAGCAGAAAAATCAAAAGCTTGAAGAGACTGTTCTGACCCGGAGCTAATTGCATGTTATCAAATATCAATATCAAGAATGCAGCTAACCAACAAATGCATATAACTATCACCTGAACTGGCATATAACTGCTAGGTGCAGGTACAGGAGTGGCAGGGGGAGGAGGCATAGGTACTTGGGAAATAGGATAGGCTCCATAAGGGTCATACGGTGGCGGTGGTGGGGCCATATACCTGATGCAAAGTATGAAAAGGTTATTAGATATAACAAAAAAGTACAAAATCAGCTTGAAAAGAAATTCCACTTCAGGACAATGTACCAATTGCCTAAGGCCTAAGCAAAATCTTTATTCAGAAAAATGAAACAAGACTTGGGCGCAGATATGAACTAACCCATGTGGACCCCAAACAGGTGCAGGTGGAGGATGAAAGGGGGATGGACTTGAGAAACCAGTGTGTGTATAGTCTCCTGTTCGCAGTCGTTTACTTGGATCAAAAGAATTTGGATCAGATACTATTCCTGCAGAAAAACAGAAGTTTAGTAAAAGCCAACACAGCCATGTTATAAAAAAAATATATTAACTGTAGTCCTATACAATTAGAGAACGAGCAAATTGCTTAATAAACTGAAGAAAAAAAATTACCACTTTAACCCCAATAAACAGAACACCCCCACACCAAATGAGTTACTTTACTTCCCTAGCCAACTCAGATTAAATACCAGCTTTATTATTTCATAACAGACACACTTTATAACTCGTTTTACAGTAGTAATTATCTCGCAAAAGGAGTATTCAAAATTTCCATGAGAAAAAGAAAACTTTATTAGCTTATGTGAAATGTTAACTGTGCAAAGCCAGGTGTTCTACTTTTAGAATTGGAGATGAAGACTAGGAACACGCATGAATTATAGTGTGACAGAGCCATACAAAAAATGTTGAGACTATAAGACAGTTAGAAAATCACCAACATAGTCATGGTAAATGTAGCAGTAGACGTTATAAAGAGCATATCTCCATGAAAAGGCTTGATGATTCTATCATAGTTAAACCTTTAACAACTAACAAGTCCAGAAGAGATTAAAGTCTTGGTTTAAAAAGGCGCGCCTCAGGCGTGAGGCGCCCGAGGCGTTTTTGAAACGCCTTATTTTAGGTAAGGCGCTAAAATACATGAGGCGCCCTGAGGCGCGCATTTATCTGGTGAAGCGTGAGGCGCTTGAGGCAGCGCCTCATGTGATTCAGTCCAAATTAGATTGAAAATGTAGCTGTTTGGGCCATCTACTTAAAATAATAACGTTGGGGCTCATCGATAAAACATTACCCAACCGCATTATATATATTTATCACTCTATTTAATTCAAACCACTCTTTAATTTTCATATTCAAAGTTTATCTTCTCCAAATATCAACCTTCTGGTAAAATACGTTTAGTTTTACAAATATGTTTTATCTTTATGATTGATTTTCAAGTAAAATATGTCATGTATAATTAAATTTTAGTATTTTTAAATAAGAACGCCTCACATACGTGAAGCTCTCGCTTCGCGCCTAGCGCTTAGCGCTTCGGATTTTTGAAGCAAAACGCCTCGCCTCGCCTAACGCTTTTTTAAACCAAGATTAAAGCTTATAGAGATCTCAATCAAGTAATAACTATGTAGCTTTTTAAAGTATGGTATTGAGGATCAATACATAGAAATAAGTAGTAATGATTTTCACATTGTAAGTCACTGCCTCTAATAGAAGTCAAAACTCTCAAGTCTCTAACCGAAAAAACTTTGCTCTTACTGTATAACAAGAAAGAGAGTTGTCCGTAGGTTGTAAACTAGTACCTATAAACTAGCCAGCATAAAAGCTACAAAATTATATGACTAGAGCAAATACAGAGAGGTACAATGTGGAATCCGATGACCATTATCTTTACAAGACGAAAAAGCTTAGGACTTTTATTCTTACATGCTGTTAAACTGAAACAATAAAGATCCCTATAGGAGTGTGAAGTGATGAGCCTTCTAGTTATACTAATATCAGGATCATATATTCTTCTATAAACGGAAAACTCACCTCGTTTGACAAACAGATTTTTCTTAGCCATTTCCGTGTGGAGGACCGACTTCGACTCCGCATCGAAAACCATATCCTAAACCAAAAAACACAACAATCAATTCACATTATTCATCTATAATAATAATAATAATAATAATAATAAGTAAGGCAACAGTTAACCTGAAGGGCGTCTCTAGCGGCTAATGCGAAATGCGGAGCGGAGAAAAGAGCAAAGCCCATAGGAACCTCGCCTTTGAAGTTAACCTGTGAGGCTTCGTAGCCAGGCAACCATCTCATCAAGTTATGCAATTCTCTCTCCTTGACGTCTTCCGGTAGACCGGAGATGAAGATCGTCCGGACCTCGTCACCGGACAATGACATGGGAGAATGGTGGACCACCGGAGGAGATGGAGCTGGGGCAGGTGGCCATTGGGGGTGATGGTACTGGTGCATTCCATTACCGGCCATTTGATGGTTGTATTGGATCTGTGGATATGAATATGAATATGAATATGAATATGAATATGAAACCCTAGGTATCGAGAAATGAATGAAAGTTGGACTGGAAAGGGGGTTTGTGAGTTACGGTACCGTATATAAAGAGAGAGTGTATCTCTTGAATTTTAAGAGTTACAATCAAGTATGCAACATGTATAATTGTAAATGTTTATGTTTTTAAAAATTTGAGAATATTTATGTATTTAATCAACATTCAATAACCGTAGCTTTTCATTTTAATTCAATAATTACAATAATTACCCTTCTATAGTTATAATAATTACCCGTAAACTTTATATAACATTTGTAATTTATAAGAATAGTTACACATCTAACCCTCATATTTATCCAAAAACTTGACAAATTTGTTTATGTTTTTGTTTCCGTCTATATCTTTAAATATATTATGTTTTACAAAAAACTGAACATACCATTACGACGTGCTAATTTTTGTCGACGTTTAGATATAAAAAAATCTTCCAAACCAATATGTATATTATAATGTATAAGTTAATGAAACATTAATGTACAAGTTAGATATGCAACTATAAACCTATAAATAAATTTACATCCTCTAACTATATTTACAATAACTACCCTTAAACTTTATATGACTTTTGTAATATTTAGGAATTATTGCATATTTTACCCATCATCTTTAGCCAATAATTTGACAAATTTATATATTTATTTTTTTCCTCAATATCTTTAAATATATTATGTTTATAAAAGAACCAAAACCTATATTACGGCGTGCATGTTTTTGTTGACGTTTAGATATAAAAAAATTCAACACCAGTGTGTAGATTATAATTTACAAGTCAATTAAACATTAAAGTACAACTTAGATATGCATTATGAACCTATAAAATGTTTAAACGCATAAAGATGCCCTCTATTTGACTTTATCAAATTAGAATTTACAAAAAACCAGTCTTCCCATTTATATAACTAAAATAAAAATAAATAAATCGACTCTAATTAATATTATTTTGGATATGAGTTGTAATTCTTTTGGTGGCATATACATTTATGGGTGTCCAAAAACCCCGTGACTCGCCCAACGCTCGAAAAAAGTTGATTAGAAATTGAGTCGAGCCGGCTCATTTTGTAACCGAGTCCAGGTGACTCGGCTCGGTAGATAAATTAATATGCATATGTAGAGTATTTTGTTTATATATTCAACCTTTTAATATCAAAAGTGTTCAACCTAATTTAGCTTGCTACTTCTCAACACTGGTACACGCAATTCGCTTCCCTCCCGAGTTCAAAACATATTTCTCCCAAATTATTTTTCACATTTTCTTTGCATGATTACATCCCACATCAGCTGGCTCTCAGATATACTCTAAAACTTTGCATTCTTGAATGGTCTCTAAAAATAATGGTCATAACAACTAATTCAATGTAAGATATTATGGCTAGGTTCAAACTAATGAAACCAAAAATAGCTCAATAGAAAAGGGTTCGAGCCATTTCGAGTTGACCCAAGCTGGCTTAATTTATGAATGAGCCAAGCTTAAGCTCCCATGTTAAGTTCGCTAAAAGTTTCGAGCTCGAGCCGAGCTGGCTCGACATGTATTCGAGTCGAGCTTGGCTCAACTCGGCTCATTGACAACCCAACATACATGTATCAACCGAACCAATTCAACAATTAACGTAATAAACTTTTGTAAAACATTAAACAATTAAGAAAACTATCATAAGTATAGGAAAGCTGTTAGTCTATAAAGGGAGACAAAAAATAATAGTGTGAGAATTATTTGTGACCTCGAAAGAAACTCGTAAAAGTTTTCAAGAAAAATATTAAAAAATAATAACTCAAAATATAAATAAAAACAATAAAAAAAAACCTAATATAACATAATGCCAAGAAAAATATAACATAATGTTGCTTAACATAACAAAATTAAGAAAAAAGACACTATCAATAAATAAGACACAATCAATGACGAAAATAAACAAAAGACACAATGATATTTTTTTAACATTTTTTTTTAGAATGAGGAAGACGGGAGGAGCATTTTTGTATTTTTTGTTTACTTTTTTTGCTTTTAATTAAATTTTGAGTGATGACTTTTTTTTATTATATTCTTTATTATTTTTCTTTCTTCTCTAATTTTTATTATTGTTTTGAGGGTTTTTTAGCACAAATCATTTACATCTTTCTCAATGCTATCATCTTTTTGTAAAATAACTTGAACATGTATGGATAAATACTATACATTATATCATAAGAGGATTGATATACTAACATAAACAAATATCAAATTGCAAATTCTTGTCGCCGCAGCACCGCGCGGGTTTTATACTAGTGTTATGTTACGAGAAAGATTAGAATATTGATTTACCACACTTCTATGTAACATTATATATACGCGGCCAGTGGGAATCTTGGTTGAAATCGGTAATGTACCGTAGCTGCACTGAATATCAATAAAATTAAATTGAGTATCATATCGAATTTATTGATACGGTTATGGGACCATTTTTCTTCTTTTTCTAAGTCTTTAATGATTTTGGTATCGGTATAAGTAAAACACTAAAACATGAATTGAATCGATACGGGTACTAAATTGGCTAAATTGGTACGGGGACTAGTATGGATTAATCTTTTAGACATTAAATAATCGGTTTGATCCATTTTTATACATTAAATATGAAAGTAGCCAATAAAACCTTTACATATTCGAAACATGTACCAAATACCGATATCTGTATCCGTACTCCTAAGTCTAAAAATGTTGGTACTAATATATATACCAAATAGGCTAAATCGATACGGGTAAGATACAGATACGAGCACATGCATTCGAAAAACAATCCCATCAGTATGTTTATTTACTTTAGCCCCCATTTGGGTTGCTAATTTGCTTGGAATTTTACACCACCACCCAACATAATGCAAATTTATAAAAACATAAGATATATGATATTTCATCCACATATTTTATTTAGAGTTGACAATTTAGACACGATACACAAATACAAGACACGAATTTACACGACTTTAACAAGCTTCAGGTATGACCTTAACAGGTTTCGTGTATCAAGCAGGATGACATGAATCGACCTGTTAGTTTTCGTGTCTAAACATGTAAAATACTCGTTTACCTGTTAAGTACCCTTTAGTATTGATTATTTTTTAATAAATAAAAAATATTTAATAATATAATATGTTATATACCCTAAATTTTTATACCAAACAATTTAACACGTCGCACATCATTCCAATCCAACATACGCAGACGTCACACAAACCCTTCTCTGATTCTCCCTATTCGGATCTTCAGTAGTCCAGTGGGTTCCCTTCACATCTTTGGTAGTCACAGCCCTTCGATTCTCCTATCTCTCCAAATCTCCGATTCTCCAGCAGTTAGGCATCCTCGCAGTTGCAACGGCCCCACTGATATTTACAGATTCGTGTTTTATCATGTATACTTGGTATTAACATGAAAGCTAGCAGAGCTAATATCGCATTTGAAATCGAGATATCACTATTGATTGACTATTTGACTGATAGAAAGCCTAGACTAATAGGGAAATTGTATCCAAGCTCCATGGCTAGTCAACGCTCTTTGGACTTTTCAAACTTAGCGAACTGAATTATCTGAGTAGCTAAAGGAAGGGAAATCAACCGAGACCCCATTAGTAGATGTTCGTATTTGGGTTTGGGATACATGTACACGACAAGTTTTTGTGTCATGTACATGTATACATGTTTCGTGTTCGTGTCTTATCGTGTACAAGTATACACGATATACCGGCCCTAATTTTATTACTTTAAATAAAGTATTACAAATCAAAATTTGAGGTGTCGTATATTGAGAAAAAGACAAGATAAATAAATCATACGAGTTTTCATACTTAGGATCACGTTCGTGTGGTGATTATAACCAAATCGTGTATATAATATTTTGATACAGACAAAATTAGGTTGTAGCATTAATTTAGGATTTTTTTTATTTGTTTATTTAAAAAACATATATCAACATGTAGAAGAACTCATGCATATTTTTGTCAAAAGTACAGGAGTATGTGACGTAACAATCACATATGTAGTCTTGTGTTTGCTTCACGTACGAGCTTCGTAGAATATTAGAAGAGAAAAAAATTAGCTTTGCCATGTTATTGTAAATGTTTTGACATGCTACTTATATTATGTGTTTTGGGATCAATGATGTGCACTCAATATTTATGAAGAGCACATGTATTCTAATATTTTTTTGATAACCTACGATATTATTTGAATTTCAGTGACGATTAGTGCATCTTGGATGTAAACAAGTCTCTTAATTTCAATTAGTTTAACTACCCTCTGCTATGAAGTTGACCATTAACTTCATCACAATTTGAAATAGAGTTTATGTTAAAAAAAAACAAAAAACAAAAATAGGATGTTATAACTATGGCGATTGGCGAGTACTTTGGAACATGTATACTAAACTTTCAAGGTGAATTACTAGATATGAGTTAACCAAATGAGTCATTTTTCAAGTCTTGATAGTTTATTACAGTTTGTCAATACTGATGGTATTACTCTATGACCTATGTATCAACCCTTAGGAATGTTTATTCTATAAAGATAGTAAATGCATATCCTTGAGTTTGATTACTATATATTGGGTAAGAAATGATAACTTGGATGTTACATTTGTAAGATAAAACACATGGCCGCCAAGAAATGTTCGGATAGTGACAATGAATGAACTTCATTGTCACTATCCGATAATTACCAAATTTGTAGTGTAACTGTTGTGGATTGGTGACAACAGACAGAATGATCCTAGTTCACTATGTTGATATGGAGATTGACCACATTTGACTTTTCTTAACATGGCATGGTTCAAATAGTGAGGTTGCTTGAAAGGAAAACACAGTAATTTGAAGACCAAATTGAACCTGCAACTTTCAACTAAACAACTATACTATACCACATGAAGTGGATGAATTACTAAATTAGTAGCTAGAAGACTTAACATATAACAATGGAATCTATATGTAATTGTCACAAAGAATGAATCAAAACAAAGTCACTTTACACCATGCTACCTAGTTAGCAATCTGCAATCTTGTTACCTATATATGCACAGCACCAAGCAGCTTCACTTGTGCATTCTGTCTTTCAAAATCATCATTCCCATGTACCTGCACACCAACATCAACATGTTACACAAACAATAATCTTTCCAACTAACACAAACACACTAAACTAACTAGTAACTAAGTACCTGCCAAACATCAAAAGACTAGCTTGTGGATTGGTCCCCGGTGACACCGTAAAAGTCGAACCATCCACCACACGAAGCGAATGCACACCCATGACTTTCAAATCGTGATCCACCACTCTCCCCACAACACACCCTCCATGGTAATGCCATATCGTACTCACTGTCCGCCTACAAAACTCACCCATCAGAACATTATTCGACTGGTCAACCGGCAACGCAGGACCCACAAATCTGAAGTCCGTACCCGACCATTCCCAGAACTTAAAATCATCCATCGCCCGACTTCTAAGCAAGTCCCCAATCTTCCTACTCCCATTCACACACCTCTCGAGATCCAGCGGGTTGCTGAAGTAGTTAAACCGCACAATCGGGTTAGTCCTCACGTCAGTGGACGCCAACCGAAGCGTCCCAGACGAGTGAGGCCCGATAATCTTCTCCATAATGCTGGCAACAGTAAGATACAAAGGAGAAGACGACGGTCTTAGGAACAACGAGTATGCAGGCGACGAAAAAGGCAACACATTGGAGGCTGCTTCAAGATAAGCACCCAAATCCGTAATCCCCACCACCTGTATGAGAGACTGCTCCAAAGGAACCGGCGACACAATCGATATCCCATTCCGAGGGTTATCGTACATATAATTCCCCACATACGGGGAATGCCTCACGACAGGTATCCCCCACGACGAAAGATACGGGCGAGGCCCAATCCCGCTCAACAAAAGCAGCTGCGGGCTACCAATCGCACCCGCACAGAGAATCACCTCCCCATTATCCCGTAACATCGCGTGATGATACCCGCTACCCCGATCACGAAACACGACCCCGATCGCGATCTGCCTCGACGTTAACGAATATGACGGAGCGAATAAAACCCGTTCCACGCTGGCGTAAAGAACCACCTTGATGTTGGAACCATTAGCCAGGTTTAACATATCAGCAGCACTGTGTCGACGACCGGACGTATCGAACGTGGACCCGCCAATCTTGGTACCAAGAGTATGATTCAAACTATACCCATTATACGGTTCGACACCGACTTCCAATAACCCATCACGGATCGCCGATTGCCACATCTGCAATTCCGGCTGAAACACGATAGCCTTCTCAACCCACTCGTACGAACGCTGCACAACGCGTAAATCCCAATTGATTTCAGACCGTTGGTAGAAATCATCATCGGCGCGTGAATAAAACCCGGCGTTAATGGCACTGCTGCCGCCAAGAACACGGCCACGGGCGTTGGGTACACCGTCTTCTGACGTGAACGATTGAGCCGGTGACTCGTACTGGTCGTAGTGGGTGAGTGTGGGTAAGAAACCCTCACGTGTCATGACGTTAGGGTTTGAGAATGGAAGGCCCCCGCGTTCAAGAACCAATACACGGTAGTTCTTGGATAATGTTGCTGCTAGTGGGCAGCCGGCGGTACCGCCGCCGACGATTATGTAGTCGTAAGTGTCCTCCGGCGGGAGTTGGGTTGAATTGACGATGAATTCCATGTACGGCGGACCTGAAAAAATAAAAAACAAATCTTTTTGGTTAGTGATTAAAGAAGATTACAATTGAAGATGAATCTTGAAGTGGGTTAGGGTTAGTTTGTTACTTTGTTGATAGGATTGGGCTATTGTTGTGGAAATTACAGAGATGATTAAAGTGATCAACGGGAAGAAGAGGTTGCTAATTGGCGCCATTTTTGGTTGTTAGAGTTTCAAGTGATTCTTGAATGGAAACGAGAAATCATAACGTTGGGGTTAGAAATGGGGTTCAGGATCAACCTCTGTTGATCGAATTTTATTATTAATGGTGATGGTAGGATGTATGTTTAAGAAGAAGAAGAAGAAGAAGGAGGAGGTTGTTTGTGGGGGAGTTTTTAAAAGTTAACGCAGAGTCAATTTTGTTGATTTGACGGTGTAACAGACTGACGCCGTTGATTACTGTTAATTAATTGTATCTTTAATCCTTATTTATGTTTATCATAATTGCTATATGTGATCATGGTCAATGGTGGTCAACGGGGGAGCAATGTCACGGTAAACACTAGTCTAAGGCTCGTTAAGTTTGTTAAAGATAGTTAAATGGTGAGTTAGAAACTTCGGGGGTGATTTGGTAATAACCTGAAAGTTGGTTTACGGTTTGAGGAGTTGTCTTACAAATTGATTAGTTGAGGGGTAATAAGTGTCAACGTTCAAAGTTGAGTTTGTTAGTTGCGGAATAAGTCGTTCTCTCTCGTTTGTTAATCATTTTTTTAATTTTTATTTGGTTATTGGTTTTTCATTCGTGTTTGTACCATAAACCGAATTCACAGTTTGGTGATTGTTTCAATAAGATTCATATTGAGGTTTCGAATTTCTTAGTGCGTTCTATGATTTAATTTTCAAAACGTCATTGCAATAATTGTGTGTTAAAGATTGGAGGGTGTGGACTTACACGAAGAGGTTTGGGAGGATCGTCGTGCACTATCTAATCAGAGAAAAATTTGTGATGAGAAGAAGAAGAAATCGAGAAAAGGGGAATTGGGAGATCGTCCCCTCCATGTAGTACCGCCCCAAAATATTTTCCCGGGTGGCTTTTCCCGACTTTTTACCCTTCAACTTTTTAATCATAATCGGTAGTCATCGTCTTTTCAAAATTGTGTTTTAAATAATTATAAAATATGGGCTTGATCCTTAATCGAAAGCGATCTCCTTTTGCTTTCAGCATTTCTTTCATATGGGACATAAAGGCAAATAGATTATTCGACACTTGAACATGAAAACTGATTGATAATTAAAACATTGACATACTAATAAGTCAATTGGCGTAGTCAATGTTATCAATGTTAAACCTAGTAACAGGTTATAAACATGTTAAACAAGGATTTGGGTATAAATAGTTAAATACATTGTACAAAAGTTATAAAGTGGCTAAATGGATTGAAGTTATAAATTATATATTTTCTAATTTTAGATTCTAATTATAAGATACAGGCCATGGCCATGCATGTGAGACGTGAGCCGGGGTATGCGAGTAACTTACCTCCTTATTAAAAGGAGCGTAGTGAGAGCATTGTGGGGGTGTTTTGGCCTAAAAAACCGGGGAATGCCGCCCCCATGGCGTTTCCGGGCATCAAAATGTCACTCAATATTTCAAAGTGGTGGAGAAAACGCTAAAGATGCAAGAAGATGAAACCATCATATTTTTCTAGCCAGTGAGAAAGATGGTGGTGGGCTTCCCCCACCACCACCACCACGGATGGTCTTAATACCGTGAAAATGGATCTCGATATGGGAGGGCGTCTTGAGTCCTTATCAAGGAATTAACTGAAATTATATTATTATAGTTTATGTTAATATTATATCATTATAAAAGTTATTAGGTTATTACATTATTATTTTGTTATTGTATTATTATTTTTGTTATTCTTCTTTCTTATTATTATTACTTGATACCTCAACTAATACAACGCTTACAATGGTAAAAATGTCAGTTCAAGTTTCACAGTCACACCTATTAACACAACAAGCCATCCTAATTTAATTGTTTTCTTAAGTTCAACACTTGCCGAAACATCAAATCATCAATTGTATATTTGTAGAGTGGGTCTCATCTCCCACATTATTAACCTAACTTGGATCTATTGAATTACCACAACCTAGCCCACAATAATGTGAATGTTGGAGTTTTTTAATTTTTTCTATGGTTACAGTTAATTTGTTTTATTCATTTTAATTTTATAATTGAAAATGGTTAAGGATGAGAAATATGAATCCATGGGTATTTAGAAAGACGAGATAATATATGAAAAAAAATTGATCTGAACATGACTCTTTCTTTTCTTTCTCTCACTTTACTTTCATTTCTTTCTTTAAGTGATACTCGGGAACACAATATAAATATGTTTACTACAATTGAACATGACAACTTCATTAAAGGAGTTAAGACATTTTAACCAAAACACGCACATTGATTATTCTTAGAGGTTCCGGTCAAAATCATAATATTAATTTCGTTTATTTTTATAACTTATTGAAAAGTATAAAACACAAAGGAAAGAATCCTCACTCTGCCTCACCTCCATGAGTGAGCTCACTAGTGACTACTCACAAAAGCTCACTAGAGGACGCTTTGGTGCTTGCATGTACAGCCTACGTGTCTCGCTCATCCCTGCCGGCCCCATTGTAAAACAAACGCACTAACATAAAATAACTCTTAGGTAGCGTTTGATATGCAGAAATGAGATGTTGAATGTAATTGACCAATACGAAGGAATGAAGAAAAATGTGTGGTTGGCTAAGGGAATGAATCACCAATTACCTTGTATATTACATTATCTCTAAAACACCCCAAATTCATTCTATCTACCCCCTTGTTTTTTTCAGTCCATCCCATTTTTAACCCTACTTTTCTCTGCCACCCTCCCACTATTACCACCGATCACCACCCACCACTATCCCACTGTCGCCGCCACTGACCACCGCCACTACATTCACCACTCCCACTACATTCACCGCCACCATCACCATACACAACCACCGCCACCCACCATCACCACCACCTCCCACTACTACCACCGCTAACACCCACCACCGCTCTCGCCATTACTGCAAGCCATCGCCTCCGCCACACCACATGCCACCACTACCAACGTCACTGACCACCACTACTCACCATCACTGATCGCCTCTCATTCTCGCCACCACCACCGCCCCATCATTGCTCACCACCACTACGCCACCACCACCACCCACTACATCTACCAACGCTTACAGTCAACTTTATTTATTCCTTTTTCTTTGCATGCCTAACAACATTAATTAATTATTCATTCAATTCCTATTTTTCTAAATGGTAACCAAATTCCATTCATTTGACCATTTCATTCTCTCGTCTATTCCATTAACTCAT
This sequence comes from Bidens hawaiensis, assembly GCF_021521415.1. NCBI lineage: Eukaryota > Viridiplantae > Streptophyta > Magnoliopsida > Asterales > Asteraceae > Bidens > Bidens hawaiensis. Next base: position 49,010 of record NW_027505311.1, on the reverse strand, counting down.
ATCAAAGATCTTGGCTCACATGCGGAACCCGATAATCCGATAAAAAACCCAAAACCCAATGGGTAATTACTCAATAAATACCCGAAGAGTTTGAGACGGGTCTCTATAATCGGGTATGGGTCTGGGAATACCTAGACTCGTCCCAGACCCCACCCACTGTCATCCATAATTTGAGAACTCATTGAGTTGTAAAAATTTTAAGAACTCATTTACAACCACACATTTAACTAATGTATCGATGTTTCGTGGATTAAATTAAATCTTAATAAAAAAACCAAACGTGAAGAGAGAAAAAACAATTCCAAATGGTAGGGAGGGTATTTGGGTAAAGTTGAAACTTCACAACCTTTTTTATATAAAAAAAAATTCAAACTTAGGCCATGTTTGAGATTCCTCGTTTACACCTCCTTTTGACTAAAATAAGGAGTTTTTGATAAGTTACAATTTTCTAACTTATCAAAACTCATTTTTCCTTCTTTAAAAACTTAAAAAAATCACATTACTCACACACTATTTTAACTTACAAAAGTTGATAAGTTATAAGGAGGTAAAAATAAGGAATCCCAAACACCCCCTTCCCTTAATCATTATTATTACAAAAACTTAATTTTCATCTTAATTGTTTTAAAATATTAAACTTAGTATTATTTTTAAATGGTATAAATAAACATATTTTGTTTTATAAAATATAAAATAAATCCCATTTTGTATTAAACGTATTTCTAATATTAACAAATTTTTTTTATATAAAATACATTCATTTGTGCTCTACATGTTGGGAAGAAGGATAACGAATGACGTTAACGTGAACGGAGACATATAAAACCGATCCTGTCTTCTCAACAGAACTTATTAGCTCAGTCTAAACTTGACCTGAAAGTCAAAGTCAATAAAAGCAGTTTCGAACCATTAATATTGAATTAGCATATTCGGGTTATCCTTTATTTCTAATGGGCTAATAGGTAAAACAAATTTAAAATAAGTTGAGAAGAAACTAGAAGGAACTCGTCCCATGTAAACGAACCAAATGTTTAGTAAACCGTTTGGAAACGAACATAAACAAAAAAAATTTTGTTCATTTAATTAAATGAATAAAAATGAACTCGGCTCATTTGCACCCCTAGATATAGCTACTGTTTTAGCGAAGGTGTTAATGTGAATTTATGCATATCTACAAGAAAGGTTTTATTTATTTATTTATTTATTTTTACATAGACTGCTCCCAGTGTATTACAAATTTACGATAAAGGGAAACTTATGTAAATGCTATCTACTATAAAGTTGCTTATGTTGTTTTCTGCAAATTAGGTGCTGTTTTGTTACTTTGATTTTGATGATATCTTAGTTTATTGCCAAGCATTACTTTTCAATCTTTCATGAAGATTTGAAATTTTGCAACTGTGGAGGAATATTGATTTTTAATGTCATTGAGTTGGAAGTGGACCGGTTTGAGTAAGTTAACGCGGCCGACCAAATTATGACATGTGAGAGTTACTGCTTGGGTAACGAACTAAAATCCACTTAAACTATTTAACCGGTAAATGACGAATATATTATGACAGAATTATTATTTATAATAGTTATAAATAATATAGACTTTAAATGATAGTTAAACTTTAAATGATAGTTAAAACGGGTTGGGCTTTGAATGTGATTATAACATATTGTTGATAAAAATAAGATAATATAAAGGATCTTATAAAGTTATATCAACAATAATATGGGCACCTACGTGATTTCTTGGATTAGGCTCCAAGAAAAGTGGAGTAAGCCACCGCCAAACAACTTTAACCTATTTCTTTCGTTTACGGCCGATAATAAATTAGAAACCACCGCCGCAACAAGCCACTGGCCACCATCGTATAACACCGTGCAACCCGCTGCTGCCTCTCACGCCACCGTCACACTCCGTTTATTCGGGTCGTCAACTAGCAACGTTCGTTGAACCTCGGTGTCTCAACCGGGTATTCATTAACCGAGGTATGTATTTATCTCATCGGTAGTTATTAACATATTGCATATTTTTACTGTGCTCGTATGGTTTGTAACCGGATCTTGTCAGGTTTGTTAAAGTGTTGATTATTCGTTTCTATTCCGCTGCGCACATATTAATTAATTTGATTAATTATTATCCGACATGTTTATTGAATCGGGTTTTAATAAATAACTTTTTTATTGACTGATCACCACTGGAACCCAACACATTGTTCTTATGGTGGTATGGTTTCTAGATATGATTGTTTACATTTATAACATTTTAATGGTTTTACGAAAGATTTGGAAGGATTTGCAACATATGTGTGCTTATATTAATTAGCTTTCCAATGATCATCTTATATTTTTGACAAATTATATACCATTATCCTGAAAATTCCTTGAGTGCGTGAGTGTTAACATGATCATTTTTTGTACCACTTGCCTTGCATGTTCATAACTTTTATATCATCGACGTGTAGCCGTGTAGGCATGTATGCACTAACAACGTGTCTGCACTTTATGAATATTTCTAAACATTGTTTTAAAATATGGTTAAACCTTCCTGTTGTAAACATTGTCAGCCTGCACAAGTTGTTAACACTCAACTAGAAAGCATTAGTTGCACATTGTAGTCTTGTATCTACTAGTTTCTGCTTTATTTCCAAAGTGTTAATTAGGCTGGTTATGGGAAGTATTGATGTGTACCTGGTGGAAAGGTACTAGAGTAGCGTGAAGCAAATACTTAGTGTGTGTGTGTGTGTGGCAAATGATGGTTGTTATCATTGTAGTAAGGGCTATATTTCCTCCTTTTTCAAATGGTCGTACATGCACTTGTCTTTATAGGCTTTCATCTATAAAAAAACCTTCGGTTTGCACTGACAAATTAATACCGAAGTTGATCATTTCAGTGTAAGCAAATTTGATGAAGAAAATTATTATTATGTATGACTGATTCATAGGGTTTCAAACCTTGTATCATTGTTGCCGATGATGATGCAACCTGATTAAACACTAATCGTCAATTATTAACAAAAGCTTGATCCGACAGATTGGTGTGTGGGTGGGTGGGTAGGGTTTTAAGACCATTCAAACGTTTCAAAAGCACTTTGAAGATAAAATCAGCTTTGTAGACCACTATTTAGATAAGCGAATCCGCATGTTACCAGATGGACATAGAAGAAGTTTGAACGAAAAGTCATTCACCCTGGTGAGCATCTTAATCGGTCCCATTCATAGGGACAATTCCAAACTGATGAAATTTCGTAATTATAAAAAAGAAATGATGACTAATCTGGTCCGTGATGATAATTCATTAAATTATTGTTATTTGAAGGCTACACAATCTATTGCAGATATCAAGAAGTTCCATCTTCGGCCCTCATACTATGTAGATATCAAGAAGTTCCATCTTTGGCCCTCATACTATATTAATACAAAAATAGTGGCCATGGTGGTTGATGATGCTCTCTTTATAATTGCATTTTGTAAACTTCTGTTGCAATCACAAGATGTGAAATATAAGTCTCTTTATAATTGCATTTTGTAAACTTCTGTTGCAATCACAAGATGTGAAATATAAGTCTCATTCTGTGCATTGCTAGGGTCTTGTTATTAATAGAAAATCAAGTCCCGATCTTTGTTGTTGAAATTTTTTTTCATGCATTATAAAAAATCTAAGTGCCACTCTACCGAGATACCTCTTGCCACTAATATCACAGAGCTATATGTTTGCATATGCAAAATGTGAAATTGATGTGGACGTTGATAAAGCTTTTTCACGCATAAAACATAGTTATATTTTAGAGTTTTGTGGAGCCTCTACATTCTTTCATAAACCCTTTTAAGGGTCTCCACCAACTCAAAGGTGCATTATGTCATAAGGCTCTACTTTAGATCGATCAAAATTGAACCTCACACGAACCCACAATGGGCAATGAGAATTCTTGTGAAAATACGTACGGGGTCGGCGTGTGACCCTTAAGATGCCAATACTAAATGTGGATTATAACACAGAATATGTGTTAAACAACCTTATTGCATACGAACAATCTTATGCTTTTGTAACATCATATGTACATTTAATATGTGCATTGATGGCGACTGTTGAGGATGTGGGAACTGACAGAAGTTCTGGTTAACAATCTTAAATCAAACCAAGAAAAAACATTGGATATATTCAAAACAACATTGGCAGACTTCTCCCAAGTGCCAACGTATTATGGAAAGCAAATGCACGAATTACAGCAGTGCTTCAAGACATCATGAATAGCGTGGTCCGTTGGAAGTGTTATTTATTCTAGAAATTGTCTCGAATCTTTTGGGTGTTGTGTAGATGGCTTATGCAGCGAAAGCTGACTTGAAGTAAATGACTCACACCAAATTTCAGTTTTGCTTAACGTTCTTTCTGGATTATTTTGACAGTTTTGCTTAACGTTCTTTTGGATTATTTTGACAGTTTTGCTTAACGTTCTTTCTGGATTATATTGACAATTTTGCTTAACGTTCTATATGGATTATTTTGACAGTTTTGTTTTATGTTTTAGTGTGTAATTAAGAAAAACCTGTAGCTAATTACACATTGTAGCTAATTACACACTAAAACATTAAGCAAAATTGTCAAAAATAATTCATAAATAAAGTTAACCAAAACTGTCAAAATAATCCAGAAGAACGTTAAGTAAAACTGTCAAAACAATCCAAGAAAGAACGTTAAGCAAGACTGAAATTTGGTGTGAGTCATTTACTTCAAGTCAGCTTTCGCTGCATAAGCCAGCTGCACTACACCCAAAAGATTCGAGACAATTGCTAGAATAAACAACACAATTGAACTAAAATAACGCTTTAAACAGACAACGCTATCCATGATGTCTTGAAGCACTACTCTAATTCGTGCATTTGCTTTCCAAAAAACGTTGGCATTTGGGAGAAGTCTGCCAATGCTGCTTTGAATATATCCAATGCTTTCTTGGTTTGATTTAAGATTGTTAATTAGAACTTCTGTCATTCCTAGCCTTTCCACATCCTCAACAGTCGCCATCAATGCACATATTAAATGTAAATATGATGTTACAAAAGCATGATCATAAGACTGTTCGTATGCAATAAGGTTGTTTAACACATATTTTGTGCTATAATCCACATTTAGTATTGGCATCTTAAGGGTCATATGCCGACCCGTACGTATTTTCACAAGGATTCTCATTGCCCATTGTGGGTTCGTGTGCGATTCAAACTTTGATCGATCTAAAGTAGAGTCGTATGACATAATGCACCTTTAAGTTGGTGGAGACCCTTAAAAAGGGTTTATGAAGGAATGTAGAGGCTCCACAAAACTCTAAAATATGAACATGTTTTATGTGTACAAATTTCACCTTTTCACCTTTTATGAAGGAATATGTTTTATGAAGGAATTTCACCTTTTATGTGTAGAGGCTCCACAAAACTCTAAAACATATAGCTCTGTGATATTAGTGGCAAGAGGTATCTCGGTAGAGTGGCACTTGGATCCTTTATGATGCATGAAAAAGTTTTTCAACAATAAAGATCGGGACTTGATTTTCTATTAATAACAAGTCCCTAGCAATAAACAGGTTGAGATACTTATATTTCACATCTGATGATTGTAGCAGGAATTTATAAAATACAATTATAAAGAGGGCATCATCAACCACCATGACCACTATTTCTGTATCAATATAGTCTCGAGACTAAAGATAGAAATTCTTGATATCTTCAATAAATTGTGTAGCTTCCAAATAACAATTATGTAATGAACTAGCATCACAGACCGGAGTAGCCACCATTTTTTTATAATTATGAAATTCCATCGGTTTGAATTGTCCCTATGAATGGGACCAATAGAGATGGTCAATAGGTGAATGACTTTTCGTTCAATCTTCTAAGTTCATCTGGTAACTTATGGATTCACTTATCTAAATGGTGGTCTACAATGCAAAATTTATCTTCAAAGTGCTTGTGAAACGTTTCAATGATGTTCAAAAACTGGGATGAATTCTCCACAAAGAGGGCTGGGAGAGTTTGACTCCCCATGGCAAGTGCCGAATAACAAAATAATAATAATAACACTAATAATAATAATTTAACAACTGCAATGGTGGTTCCCGATCACAATTAGAGTTTAAAAAGCCTTATATATGCTAATAGTTACGGTTTGGGTCGGTATTGGGTTAAAACCAAACTATAAATCAAAACCTTGTTTTTTTATATTTTTTAAATCGTTCGGGTTCGGTTTTTTGGGTTTTGCTATTTGATCTTGAATTATGGGCTTGAAAATTTATTTTTTGCCCAAAATAAATTTGTCTAAATCGTTTAGTTAGGTAACAACTTATTAATTATTGTACATGTACGTGGGACAAATATTTAAGTTGAGTGTCAAAATAAGTTTTATCTTAACAAAAACAATGAAAAACTTTAGTTTTTATCACATGCAAAACTGAACCGAACCGTAAGTTGGGTTTTTACAAAAATATAAAACCTTTTGTTTCAGTTCGGTTGTTACGATTTGTTTTTTTGTTTTTTTTTTAATTTTGGGTTTTATATCAGTTTTTTTCTTCGATTTCATGCACACCCTTAGGTAGTGTTTGGTATGAAGTAATGAGAGGTGGAATGAAATGACTTATTCCAAATGAATGAAAGAAAACATGTTTGGTTACCATTCATTAATGGAATGAATCATTCCTAAGGAATACAAACCCTTCCATATATAACATTTTTCATTCCTTAGCAAAAGGTGGTTTTTCTTTCATTTCTTCTAGGAATGAAATGGAAAATGATCAATAATAATAATAATTAATAATAAAAATAATTATTATTTTTGTTATTATTATTCTCCTACTATTATTATTGCTATTTATCATCATCATTATTATTTTATTATAGTATAAATTTTATTAAATTGTAATTGTTATTATACTTTTATTACTATATCGCATTATCTTATAACCGTTTTATTAATTGATAAAAAATATTATGATTGAATAGTTTACTATTTAATTAAAAATAATTAATAAGATGATGATTTATTTCATCCATATGTGGTAAACAAACAAGACAATGAAATAATAATGATTCATTTCATTCTTTTGTTCATTCCATTCCCTTGTTCATTCCATTACCCCATACCAAACAGACCCTTAAGTAATAACAACAAAAAAATTATGAATGGTTTTATTGGTAATTAATGTATCAAAATTTTTATAAAACGCTAACCACAGTTTATCAAAGTTTTAAACCTATAATCAAAATAAGGTTTATGCAGCTGTGACATCCGCAACAGAAATACGAAAACGTTGAGTAAACCCTATCGCTAAAATCAATTAATTTAATGAACAAAAAAACCCTGATCAAAATTGGACAAATAGATTACCTGAAAAATGCTGATAGCAGAGGCAAAAGATGGACGCTGATGACAGAGGCGAAAGATCACAGTCATGGAAGAGGTTGTGGAGGTTTTGAATTGTAAGAGACAGATATGGATATAAATAAGTATTGCTTGTAGGGTTTTGAGTTACGTGCGAGTAAAGGCACTAATATCTGTTTTTGTAACTTTCTTTTATGTCGAGCCAGGGTCTCACCGGAAGCAGCCTCTCTATCCCTATGGGATAGAGGTAAGGCTGTCTATATCTTACCCTCCTCAGACCCTACCATAGCATTGCTATTGGTGGGATATACTGAGTACGATGATGATGATGTAACTTTCTTTTATGGAAAAGATTTAGCAACATATTTAAATTACTTTATATATATATATATGTATATATATATATATATATATATATATATGGTAAGGATCCCAAGAGAACCCTTTGCAAATTGAGAACTTTGAGAACCATTTTGGACCACTAAAAACACATTTAAAAAAATCATAAAACAAAAAATAATAAAAATTTTAAAAAAGTAAAAAAACCAAAATTATTATATTTCATTCCGGTTTCATTAAAAAAACTAAAAAAAATGAAAAAAATTAAAAAAAAATTAAAAAAAAACGCCGTATTATACACATATGTATAGTTTTATATAATATTTAGTTACGTAACATACACATATGTACAGTATCATTTATCTTAAATTATACACATGTGTACAAAAAAAATCATGTAAATGTACATATATGTATATAGTATACATGTGTATATAATTTAGCTAAACCGAGTTTTTTTTATTTTCATGAAACCGGGATGATAAAATAAGAATTTTGGTTTTTTTACTTTTTTGATTTTTGTGTTTTTATTTATTTTATGATTTTTTTATTTTTGGGTTTTTTGTGGTCCAAAATAGTTCTCATAGTTTTCAATTTCAAAAAGGTTCTCTCATAATCCTGATCCTATATATATATATATATATATATATATATATATATATATATGTATGCGTTATTTAAAAAATCATTAAATTTTGATTACATAAGTCAATTCATTAAATTTGATAACTCTCACATATGGCTTAATGGTAGGAAACTTGGGTTAATCTCATTTGTTTCACTTTTAGGTTGGATATTGACAATGAAAGATTTAAGCTATGTCTTATGCAAATGTTTTCAGTTCGAACCCTGAGCCCACACTAGTTTTCGTCCCACCGTGTGTTACGTCATAGAGTTATGCTCTTGTAGTGACACAACGATTACCAAGTGACAATTAATATTAAAGGTAGTCTCGCGATATATATTGATGCAAATTTAAAAATTCATTTAAAGGATGAGTTAACCGTTATTAAAAAGTTATTAATAATAACAATTAAGAAATAATATCAATAATTTAAACTTTAAATAAATATAACTAGAATTTTGCCATTAGCTCACCTCAATTTTTATTTTTAATTTTTGTTTTCATTTTGTTTCGGTTCAAGTACCATAGCGACCGTAGCTAATACTGACTAAATTCATGTTGACTCGCTGCTTCCGTCCAGGACCAACCGACGTCACCCAATTGGCCTAACTCAATTTTTATTTTTCTTTTTTGTTTTCATTTTGTTTTAGTTCAAGTACCGTAATGAACGTAGCTAATATTGACTGAATTCGCGTTGACTCACCGCTGCAACGCCTGAGTTATACCGACAATTTTATCGCGCAACGCGCGGGTAAATCAGTAGTTATTATTACTTATACCTCAACTTATTCAACGCTCACAATACTAAAAATATCGGTTCAAGTTTCACACAATCACTAGGCTGTTAACAAAAGAAGCAAATCCTAATTTCATTTGTTTTCTCAAAGATTTGTAGAGTGGGCCTCATCTCCCACATTATTAACCTAACTTGGATCTATTGAACTACCAAAACCTAGCCCACAATTGCAAATGTGAATGTTGGGAGTTTTTTAATTTTTTCTACGGTTACAATTAATTAGTTTTTATTCATTTTAATTTTATAATTGAAAATGGTTAAGGATGAGAAATATGGATCCATGGGTTGTTAGACTTGATAATATATGAAAAAAAAACTGATTTGAACATGACTCTTTGTTATCTTTCTTTCTCTTTACTTTCATTTCTTTCCTTAAGTGATACTCGGAAACGCAGTATAAACATGTTTACTACAATTTAAACATGACAACTTCATTAAAGGAGTTAAGACATAAACCCAAAACACACGCGTTGATTATTTTTAGAGGTTCCAGTCGAAATCCTAATATTGAGTTCGTTTATTTTTATAACTTATTGAAAAACAGAAAACACAAAGGAAAGAATCCTCACGCTGCCTCACCTCCAAGAGTGAGCTCACTAGTGACTGCTCACGAAAGCTCACTAGAGGACGGTTTGGTGCTTGCATCTCCAGCCTACGTGTCTCGCTCATCCTTGACGGTCCCAATGTAAAACAAATGCACTAACATGAAATAACTCTTAAGGATGTTTAAAATTCCAACTGGAATAAAAGGTTATAATTATAACTTTAGTAAGAGAAGAAACTGTTGCTGCTAACAAGATTTGAGATCATAATCAAGAGAAAAAGAAGGCAGACAGTAAATAGGAAGAACTAATCATCTCCATGTATGTACCAGCAGATTTCTTAACCAAAGTAGCACACTTAGTTGTAATCCCATCGTCTTAAGATCCCGGGGAAAAGGCATCACAAAGTTATTAGCAAAAACGCATCTCTAAAACCCGACCCAGATGAGTAAAAAAGTAGTCTTGATTCAAGCTCAACGAATTAATCACACTCACCTTATAGCCGTTTACTTTCCTAAAATCATACCCTTTTCACACGCAATTGCGATTCCAAATACGTCAAAAATTGTAAACAAACGCCCATGTTCATTTATAAATATCGATTAATCAATATACTCAATGTGTATATGAAGTAACAGATACAAGATAAGTTTCACTTAAATTCCTATGAGTACGTATTTTTATCAATTTTCAGCTTACCACATCTTCATCCTTTGGACAATTAGACCAGACTTGCTTCAGCAGTCACCACTTCCCCTCTTGCAGCAAGCAACTCGTAGTCCTGTGTAACATGATGTATCAGAACACACAAAATCTAGGCTTCTTTGTGTTTTATAATAACCAAACCACTGAAGAAAATTTATTACCTGTACAATAGCTTGGGCACAAAATTTTCCTGACAAAACGGCACCCTCCATTGAAGCCAAATACTTTTGTTTTGTGTAATCACCAGCTAAATAAAATCCTTCTATTGGAGATCTTTGTAACGGACGACAAGGTTCACAGTCTGGCACTGTTTTATAAACCGACCTGAAACACGGTCCGCAAGTATTAATACAAGTTTGTTACAGGTCAATTTGTGGTTCGATGCTAACTACTTATTAGACATGCTAACCTTGGTGTTTTTACTACATGATGTTTCAATATTTTTGCTTTGCTCCCATCTGCTGCAATTTCATCAGGAAAGAGTTTTGAAAGTTCACTCATTGTGGCATCAATAATGTCAGAGTCACTGCGTGAAATCCATTCTTCTGCAGGTGCAAAGACCAATTCCAACATTGACCGATTCGGATCATAATATTCCTGCATAATAAAAGCAATGTGTTTAACAAGTATTTTTGTCTTTTAAAAAATGTAATGTAACGGATGTTTATCATGTAGTGTGTCTACTGTCATACAAGTATTACCTTACATGTAACAGACATGTCAGCATATACACTAAGAAGAGGGCTCCTGGAAAAGACGGGGGTAAAAAGAAATAACTGTTAGTGGCAGTCAGTTATAAAAAAAGGCAGCTTTTTTGTGTGAAAATAATTAAATATTTTGCAAGAAATAAGAGATGACCTGCTAAAAAGAAGATGATCATAGGTGTTTTTTAGCTTCCTGTCAAACCTGAAAATTGGATTAATAATAAAAAATGAGAAAGGGCTGGATTACTATAATCTTATAAGGCTTAGCACTACATTGAAAGGGTGTCCATCTAACCATATATGAACGTTTATAACTGGAACACCAACTAATTTGTCCAACTTTTTGAAGTATGGAATCGGTTTCCAATCTTCGGGTAAAAGAAGCTTCAGAATGTCAACTGCATAATATAGAACATACAATAAAGGTTGTGTATCCCGTATAGATATATGTGGAAACTTATAAATCAAGTATTGGTTTAGTCAACATACCTGGAGTGGCAAATACATAAGCATCGCCTTTGATGATATTCCCGTCAGTCAATAAAAAGTTTTTAACAGTTCCATCTTTGTTTAACTCAATCTTTTGTATCCGTGAGTTAAGTCTAACTTGGCCACCTAGTGATTCAATATGGTCAACAATTGGCTGGCATAGTCTTTCAGGCGGGCTGCCATCTAAAAATGCCATCTTAGAACCATTCTTTTCCTGTTCGTTAAATTAATACCAAGTTAGTATAGAACAATAACTAAAAATCCAGTAAGCTTCAAGATAATAATGAGTTTACCTGAAGAAACCGGTTCAGAGCAATGAGAATACACTGCATTGAAAGTTCATCTGGATTTATGAAGTTTAACGCCTTTGACATGGCAATAAACACCTCAGTAGTAACTCGATCTGGTACGCCCTACACAAAAGAGAAATATGCAATTATTTTTTTATCAACTAAAAGGGATTTATAAAATATTACTTAAATGATTACATACTTGCTTTCTCATCCAATCTTGAACACTAAGTCCATCTTGAGCCTCAACATAAGCTTGTCCACCTAACATTGCAGGCAACAGTCCAATTGCAAATTTTACTTTCTCGGGCCATGTCAACATTTCGTTGTTCTTCAAGATAGCCCAAATTCCTGAAATAGCATGCAAATTGCAAAGATGAGACTTCCAGTCGGAAACAGGTTAGTTACTAGATAACAGCATACTTACCATTTAATGGTGCAGGCAAAACATCTGGAAAGTCAAACCGACTAAACTCTCCAGGCTTGTTTGGCATTGCAAATATCATAGAATGCTCCTTCCACTGCAATCTATCATTAATCCCTAGTTCCCCAAACAGATTCTGTACATTCGGGTATGCTCCAACTTTCAAGCAAGTGAAAAAGTTCATTAAGTTTTAAAACTAACCACCCGCTCCCTTTTCATTTACTTGATAAACAAATTAAAAACTTACAGAATATGTGTAACCCTGTCTCGTACCAATCTCCATCATCATCTTTCCAAGCTGCTACCTTTCCACCAAGAACGTCTCTTGCTTCTAGCAAAATCGGCTTGTGACCTGCATCGGCCAAATACTTCGCTGTCGAAAGACCAGCCAAACCTGCATATGCAAAAAGTTAAGAAACTACATAAAGTGTGACTGTAATAACTTAGGGGTGTAAACGAGCTGAGCCTGAGCTCGAGCTAGGCTTGTTTTGACTTACGAGAGCTCGAGCTAGAACTCGGCTCGTTTCAAGCTCTTTTCCTAAAGCCTGAGCTTGGCTTGTAAACCGTTTTCCCAAGCTCGAACTCGGCTCATATATTTTTTATTAATTATTATATACATTTTCTATTATTTTTATATGTTGTGAAAAGCCTTAAACGAGCCTAAGCTTGGCTTGAGCTCGTGTGCAGTACCATAACAAGCCAAAGCTCGGCGTGTGAAATTAACAGATAAAAGTCCAAAAGAGTGTAAATTTAAAACTATACAAGGCCCGTGAAATCTCAATGAGCCTAAATGATCTTCTCAAACAAGGCTTGAGCTCAGGCTCGATAAATAAATGAGCTTTATTTAAGGCTCGGCTTGTTTCAAGCTTTTTATCAATACAATCTCGAGCAGCTCGTCTCATTTGCACCCCTAGGCTGTATAAAGAATAATAACCAAAAGAAATAATAACTACCTGCACCAGCAATTACAATGTTTAACGGCTTAGCCGGACGTGGTGAAACTCTGAAGGTAGAAGACAAGTAAGCAGCTTCCAAGAAATGAGACGTGCTGTCAAGGTCTGGTCTTGGATAGTCCACGCAAAACACCTATATTATATTAATATCATAACATAATTAAAATTAATCCAAATTAGAAACTGTGTTATTACATACATACAAAATCAAAGTACCTTGAACGGACGGACACTTCTGTTGGTTGTTGATATAACTGATCGGGTACCTGGGAACCGGTGACCCATACTATCAGAGTGTCTAAACGACAATACATCTGCTGTTTTACTTGAGATGTTGGTACAATAATCTCGTGAAAGAGTCGTTAGTATAGAGTTTCCGGTGGCGGACACATTTCCAGACAGAGACATGTTATTGTTTTATGGTCACCAATTTACCTTAATTGAAAGTGAATTTGGGTGTTAGTTGGGTTGGTTTGAATCTTTGAGAATTGGGAAAGAAGAAGAAGATGATGATTAAATTTTGGGATTGTTTTTGGCTTCTTTCGGTGTTGGAACTTCGTCGGCCCTTGTTGGGAATATGCCCTCCACTGCATTTGCCAAATTGCATTTGTTTTATTATAACTCATGTTATATTTTTTTTTATCATTTTGGTGAGGAGGTGATTAAATAGTTAATTAGGATGTCACGGGTTGAAACTTTATGATAGGTAAATATTATTTATTCATTTTGGCTTTCATTTGTGCGTTTTGGCTATCGTATATGCTTTTTTGCTTCTATTTTTTCGTTTTGACTTTCATTTATGTGTTATGGCTTCTTTTATGTGTGTTGGCTTTCATTTATGCGTTTTGGCTTCCTTTACGCTTTTTGATTTCCATTTATGCTTTTTGGGTTCTTTTATGCGTTTTGACTTTCATTTGTTCATTTTGACTTCCGTTTATGTCTTTTGGCTTCTGTTTCTTCGTTTTAGTTTCCATTTCTTTGTATATCAATAAAAACTTTTTTTGCGTGTTGGGCTGGGTCTAAACCAATTTGAACCAAAAAAGATTTTTTTTTTCTTTTTTGTGTTACTAGAGGTGTATTTAGAGACACTAGGATTAAATTTAAAACTTCCGTAACTTAATTTCTACCAATAAGATTCTTCCTAATTTTACCTGTAACACAGTTTGTATAGTGTTTGTTGTTAATGTTAATTGTTAATATCTATCAGACTATCACAATATGCGTGTTGTCTAAACAACGCAAGTGTTAGGTCCATTTATTCAGTAATAAGGAGTATTGCATACCTTTTGTGTTGCAAAGATTTGTTTACACCTATTTGTGTTATTAACTTCTTTACCATTTTCGGCATTTATATATTTAACATTTACAATTTACAACTTTGTATCAAATAGTTGAATTTTGTTATACTATATATCGAATGTCTTATATATCATTTGTGTTTATTTTTGTAACTAGTAAAATGACATGTCTAACTAAAAAATAAAACCAAATTTGTTGTCGAAAAGCAAATTTGATGGAAATTGATTAATGAAATAACATTAGAAGTTCTTCTCAATCAACAAGATGTATGATTCCCACATTCAATTGACTGATTCGTGTGCATTAGTTTAATATACATATAAGTTGATCTCTAGGATTAATGTGTGATAAATGTAATGTTGGGCTAATGTAGCCCTTCTTGGGCTTTTTAAACACCATGTCATTTTTCAAAACTTCCTCATCATCTAGTGTTTTTTAATTGTTTTTGAGAATCTTCAACATCGAAGTGCAAGCTGACAACGACCAAGGGTTCAAGTGTCCCAGAAGCTCAAGTGTATTCCAATTGATGAATTTAGTATGCAACTCATTTAAAAAACCACTAAACTCAGATATATCCATAGCTTATTTGTTTTATTTAGAGGTGGACAAATAAACCGGTTAACCGAACCGACCCGAAAACTGAACTGAAACCAAACCGGTTTGAAACCGATTATGTAGAAACCAGTTTGGAATCGGTTTGTAATTTACTCCATCAAAACCGGTTTCAAACCGGTTAACCGAACCGAAACCGGCCAAAACCGGGCAAAAACCGGTCAAAACCCGAACCAAAACCGACCAAAACCCGAACCGAAACCGATCGTAACATAGTAAGAGACCGGTTTCAACCCAAACCGAAACCGATCATAGTTTTGACTTTTGTTGACCAAACCGAACCGGTTTTAACCCAAACTGGTTTTGAGTTTTAAACCGGTTTATGCACCTCTAGTTTTATTCTAGGCACTACCCATTAGCCCATTTAAATAAAAATTTTAATTCAATTAAAAGAAAACCTAGTATTCGGTGGTGATTTTTTTAACTCGCCCTAGGCTTCTTATTTAAAAAAAACTATATAGATTATCGGAGATGACCCAATTAGGTATTTAATCAATTATAACCATTGATTAAATAAGGGAATTCAATATTTTTGGTTCTTTATTTGTAGAATCATATCTTTATTAATCTAGTTATATATTTTACAAACATTATTTATAATTAGATTATAAGTTGCCCATAGAATACTTCTAATTCCAGAGAGGCTCCAACGTGACATTTTATACATATTGACCATGACCATTTGAATTCCTTAATCATGATTATAATATTCCAGCTGTTTGGCCTAAAAACAAAACAATATCATGTTCATGTCAATGAAATAAAGACGAATATTAGTGTCATGAATTCGGTGTGTAACAAAGAAAAAATAATAATATTATTTGTCTGTCCTAGTACTCCATACTCCATACCAAACAAAATAATTCATTCTCTTTCTTTCTTTTTTCTTTTCTTTTCTTTTACTGCAGCTGCTGCACCACCCAACCTATAATTACTCTTCTTTTATTCACCCATCTAATCATTCTTTTTTTATTTATTTATTTATGGTATGGAATACATAAATGAAAGTAGATTATCTTTCTGGTGCTTTGGATTCTTGGTGTTCAGATCGTGCCTGCCAGCTTTCCCAAGAATGAAGAAAATGGCTACCATACATATGTACACATTATTAATATTATTATACATAATAAGCTTTTAATATAAAATATCCTTCATTTATTATTTTCAAAGATTATCAAGAAAGTTAAATAAAGAACCCAAAAGCAATGTCTTTTCTTGCTTCTGAAAGCTTGGAGATGAGGCTGTTGCTGTTAGCCATTCTTTTGTTAACTCCAACCTGCATCAATGGTGACACAGATCCATCTGATGGTTTGTATTTTCTCCACATCTTTTACATTTTCTCACTGTTCCAAGATTAACCCTTTATAATGTAATAATAAAAAGATCTTTTGTTTGTGAAGCCTCTGCTTTAAGGGTGATGTATCAAGGCTTGAACTCACCTGGGCAGTTGACTAAATGGACCTCCAATGGTGGAGATCCATGTGGAGAAGACTGGAAAGGTGTTAAATGCTCTGGTTCAAAAGTCACAGAAATGTATGTTTCACCTTCATTCAACACATTCATACATTTACAAGATGCAATTTTTTTTATTTTTATTTTTTTTATTTTTTTTTTTAATTTTTGGTATTGTTTCAGTGACCTGTCTGGGCTTGGGCTATCTGGGAATTTAGGGTATCAGCTTACAAGTTTGACATCATTGACCAACTTGTAAGTAGAGATGTTGTTGAATAATATCTTTATAGATACTTGTATGAATCTGACATTGTGTTGTTAATGTTATGTGGTACTGCAGTGATATAAGCAACAATAATCTTGGAAACCAGATACCTTACAACCTTCCTCCAAACTTGCAGAGATTGTAAAGCTCTAGTTTATGTTTTTAAGTTTGTTTCAGATACTCATTGGTTGTATGTTGTAATGCAGAAATATAGCTGGATGTGGTTTCAGTGGCAGCATTCCGTATTCGATATCGTTAATGACTTCTCTAAAGTACTTGTAAGTGGAGTTTTAATCTGTTTAACTTTTTGGGCTCTTGTATCAGACGGAAAGTGTATGATATTTGTTCTATTTATTGACTAGAAATGTTGCTCGCAATCAACTTAATGGCGAATTGCCAGACATGTTTCAAAAGCTTACAGCTTTATCCACATTGTAAGCTTCCATTTCCCAATTTCAATCCTTTTCTATGTTTCAAGAATATTTTTATATTTTGGCAAAGGAAATTAACATTTTGTTATGTTTCAGGGATCTATCTTATAATTCTTTAACGGGCAATCTTCCTGAAAGTTTCAGCTCCTTGTCCAGTGCAACCAATATGTAAGTTTAAGTTAAACCTTGATTTTTCCTCTATATATAATAGGACCGGGCCGACTATTCCAAGTACAGTAAAATTTGGATTAAGCACACAAGGTAGGTCTTTCATCTGATAAAGATAAAACATTTGATTTTGCTTTTGTCTTTTTTATTGCAGGTATTTGCAAAACAACCAGTTTACAGGAACTATCGATGTCCTTGCTGATCTTCCCCTTAAAAACCTGTGAGTCCACTCTTGAAACCGAATCATTTGGTTTCTGTAAAACAGATATATTAATTACTAACACGTTTCGTTTCTTACAGGAATGTTGCTAATAACAAATTCAGTGGTTGGGTTCCTACTCAGTTGAAAAACATAAATCTGCAGTAAGCTTCTGATCTTTGAGTCTATATCGGTGATGTCCAACTTAAATGTTAAAACAAATAATTTACGTGACAGGAAGGACGGTAACTTGTGGAACTCAGGGACCGCACCCCCACCTCCACCGGGCACACCAGCTGGTCGAAACCGTCAACCGAGTGGCAATAGAAACCAACCTACCAACAATTCTAGTGATGGCGGCAAGAAATCCGGAGTCAATGGTGGAGCTATTGCAGGGATTGTGATATCCATTTTGGTTGTTGGTGCTGTCATTGCATTCTTTTTATTGAAGAAAAGATCCAAAAAACCACATACCGACATTGAAAAAATGGAGAACCAGCCTTTTGCCTCTCTCGCCTCACAGCCACAGGGAGTTCAAGGTACTGGGATACCTGAATTAGTAAATTACATCTATTATTAATGAAATATATTTCACTTTCTTGATATATTTTGCGCATGTCTTTATACTATGTTACATTTTTTTAGCAGAAATGAAGCCTGTTCCAGCTTCCTCAAAAGAAAACGTAAAAGCATTTGAAATTCCGTCTGCAATTAATCTTAAACCACCACCAATTGAGCGCCATAAATCATTTGATGATGATGATATCTCAGCAAAACCTGTGGTTCCCAAGAAGATAAGTGTAGCTCCTACGAACGTCTTATCCTATACAATAGCAGATCTTCAAATAGCCACAAACAGCTTCAGTGCCGATAACCTTGTTGGCGAGGGGTCCACTGGACGCGTTTTCCGTGCTCAGTTTGAAGACGGAAAGGTATAATATCAATGACTTTTGGTTTGTCAACATGGATGTCTTACTGAACCACATTTTTTTGTAGATTGTTGCTGTAAAGAAGATAAATTCATCAGCTCTACGTGGTGATTTGTCAGAAAATTTCATTGATGCAGTTTCAGATATATCAAGGTTACGCCACCCGAACGTGACAGAGCTTGTGGGGTATTGCTGTGAGCATGGGCAGCACCTCCTGGTTTACGAGTTTCTTAAAAATGGTTCACTCTATGATTTCCTGCACCTAGCAGATGAATACAACAGCAAGCCGTTAACATGGAATAACCGCGTGCAAATTGCTTTAGGGGCAGCACGTGCATTGGAGTAAGTTGTAGTCTATAATTAACACATGTGGCTGCATATTCATTTTTTTCACATCATTTTTTTTCCTCTAGATATCTACATGAAGTATGCTCGCCATCAGTTATTCATAAAAGTATAAAATCTGCCAACATTTTGCTGGACTCGGATCTCAATCCTCACATTTCTGACTGTGGTTTAGCAAGCCTTGTTCCAGACGCAGATCAGGTACGGTTTGGAATTTGGTCTGTTTGCCAACACTCCTAGTTACATTAATTTTATCTTGTTGCAGGAATTGGACAACAGTGCCCCGGAGGTTTCAATGTCTGGTCAGTATACAATAAAAAGTGATGTCTACGGTTTTGGTGTCACCATGTTGGAACTGCTCACCGGAAGAAAACCGTTTGACAGGTAAAATCCGCCAACCGAATCATAGCAATATTTCTGTGACAAGAGACTTGCTTTTAATTTTTAGTATATGCATATATTTCATGTGTACAGTTCAAGGACAAGGTCTGAACAGTCATTAGTCCGATGGGCAACACCTCAGCTTCATGACATAGATGCCCTTGCTAAGATGGTCGATCCTGCACTCAAAGGACTTTATCCAGTTAAATCTCTCTCTAGGTTTGCAGACGTAATTGCTCTATGTGTACAGGTATGTTTTATATCTGCAGCTTGTGCTCTTAGTCTTGAGATGTTATTAGATTAGATGACTGATTGTGGGTTGATGCAGCCTGAGCCTGAGTTCCGACCGCCCATGTCAGAAGTGGTGGAGGCATTGGTTAGACTTGTGCAGAGGACAAACATGAGCAAGAGAACAGTTGGTAATGATGCGCGTCACGAGGAGTCCTCTGAGCCTTGAACATAATTCTTTCCCAGTTTCTATTTATATTGTGTTGATTGTAAAATAGAAAAAGAATGTTTGGAAGTTGGAATTTGTTAACTTGATTCTTGAATTTGCCTTGTTTCTGATGTATGTATGTTATTCAAACACACCCATATTTGTTTGAAACCGAATGTAGTTCGCTTATACGGTTCTACATGAGAGATAGAGATGTTCAACGAAACCGGTTCCTGGAACCGAACCGGTGGACCCGAACCGGTTCCTACCCGTTTTTTGTAGGAACCGGACCCTATCTGATTCAACCCGATGATCCGTGACCGGTTCTTGCATTTCTGAGTGGGGGCGGGTAGGAACCGGAACCGAACCTGGAACTGGAACCGGTTCCTAACCGTTTTTTGGCCGTTTTTTGACCGTTGGGGTCAAAAATAGCCGTTTTTTGACCGGTTACGGTACAGGAACCGGGTTAGGAACCGGTAAGAACCGGTTAGATAGGTTAGGGGTCCGAGGGTGGGAGAACCGGTTCGGTTCCCTAACCGGTTCGAGCCTGGACCGGTTTAAAAGTGGGTTTTGAATATAGGAACCGGTTCCGGTTCCTAGTCTCAAACCGTTTTGAACATCTCTAATGAGAGATGTTGATCAAAGTGGTAACCTAGTAACACTTTTCAAAACCTAAACTTTTAATCAAACAAGGCATAATCAATCAATCAATCAGACAGAAAAACAAATGTTCATTATCAAAAAACAAAACAGCAGATCAAAGAATTCTGACATCTCAACAACCTTAAAAAAACACAAAAACCAAATCAGTTGTACGCCATGTATTTGGGGGTGGCACTGAACTTTTGGTAACCCTTGATGACTTTATCCACTGCATCAAGAAAATCTTTCTCGGTCACCGTCTTCCTCCGTGCGCGAATGGCATACATTCCAGCTTCTGTGCACACGCTTCTTATGTCCTCTCCTACAGCACAAACAGAAATGTCAGCTTCACAAATCAGATACAAAAGATTCAATTCAACACAAATAAACTGAAATTTACCAGTAGCGTTAGGGCTAAGACGAGCCAGAAGTTCAAAACGAATATCCCTTTCACAGTTCATTGTTCACGTATGAATCTTAAATATCTGTGTCCTACTTTCCATATCTGGAAGTCCAAACTCCACTTTTCGGTCCAGTCTTCCAGGTCGTAGCAATGCTGGATCAAGTGTATCGGGTCTGCAGATAATAATACGAACACAAAAATTATAAACCAAGATAAATAAACCAATACAATTATACAAACACAAATAAATTAAATGAATTTATCTTGGTTCGTTTACAGGCCTAGTATCATGAATAAAAGATATCAGATTGTTTTGAGTTAATTCTTCTCCTAAATCTTAGCATTCTTCTTCTTCACGTCTCTAACCCTATCAGATTAAGGTTTCGATTTTCAGTCATTTAATTATTGTTTCGTAGGTACCTAGGGTCCTTTTTAAAGTCAGTATACCTCCTTCTACAGCTAATCTTCGTTCATTTTGAAATCAGGTATTTTTCCCATTTATCTAATTACTTAACTTGCTGTTCACAAATATTGGTTATTCTGAACTAAGAAAAGCACGAACAAATTGATTGATGATCATAAATTTTAGTTTCAATGTTCGTTTTTTAGAACCATCTAATCCTCCAATTGAACGAAAATATTACTAGCTTTTGGGTCATGCTAGGGACAAAGGTTAATTGATAATACTTCGTTTTGGGGTAAAATCACACCAACAAATACATGAACAGATATTCTGACTATATCAAAAGTGCAGAGTAATATTTGAGCATTCACATGATGGTCTTCCTTTTAGCTGACAAACCATATTCAAGTACATGTAAGCATCATATTTTGAAACATACAACCAGCATATGTTTTAAATTAATACTTATACCTCCTTTGCAGCAGGTACTACGTGAACACATCACCGACAACTGATACAACTGATTGGGTTTGCTTCAACGAATAAATGACATAGATGGTCGGTATAAACCACCAACACATTACATAGATCCTAAAATACTTCCAGCTCCTGATCCGATCCAGTATTAGTTTTACAGTTTCAAAGTTGTTTTTACGAAAAAAGTTAAAGCCGAAAAGCCCACAACTCACCTGAAACTTGAGCAGTTGACTGTGGAATTCTGAAACCGATCATAAAAAAAAAACTAAAGTGGACCTTCTAATTACCGCACTTCAGGTTTCGGGACTGTTGGGTCTAACTTCCACAGTTTCGGTTGTTATGTGATCGAAACATATTTGATGTGGTTTTGGTTACATTTTGAAGAGACGTGGATCGACTCACTGGTAGACGATCTACTTTCCTCGGGTGTGATTATGCTATTTCACCGATGGTTCTCTTGGATCTGGGTTCTTCCACCTACAAAATGAACAGCACCGTAAACTTACCCCTCAGAAAGGGACAGAGGGGTCCTCTTTGGGGTAACCCTCCGGTGTGAGAATAAGTATTTGTAGGAGAAGATAATATTATGAGAGTAAGGAAATGGGATGTATTGCTTAATAGCTGAATACTCTGTAATTGGATGTTATTGTGTGTTATGATGTCTCTCCTTGTGGAGTTGATGCTGTATTTATAGTGCTAGGGTTTCCAATGATTGGGCTCAGACCCAATTAGGGCTTTGTTGGCCTCTTCCAGTTGCTTCGCGCCACGTGTCCTTTGGGACACATGGTGCTTTCTCATTGGTTATAATCACGTGGTAGCACATGGGTTTTGCTGAGTTGTCCACCTTTCATTGGCAGCTGTCAACATCAGCATATTCTTATTCCTTAAAAAGATACCTTCTGGAAGGTTGTCTGACGTGCACAATCAAGGTTGCCCTAATCCTGATTTGGATAAGGGCGAGGTTGATTATGTGCATGTGTGATATGCGCCTATCCTGAGGATGCGCTAGGTCTTCTCTTTATTCTCACGCGCAGATGTTTCATGCGCAAATGTGATATGCGCCGCGCGCGGATGCGCCACGCGCATATGTGATATGCGTGAGCATATGTGATGCGTGAGCATCTGTGGTGCCTGAGCATATGTGATGCCTGAGCATATGTGATGCGTGAGCATCTGTGGTGCCTGAGCATATGTGATGCCTGAGCATATGTGATATGTGTGAGCATATGTGATATGCGCCATGCGCATAGGTTTTGGCTTTGTGCCTTCATAAAGTCTTGATTTCAAGCCTCTTGTCTATATCTTGTGGGTTGACCCGCCTCGTTCGTTGTTGAGGCGGGTACATACCTCTTCAAGCCCCCCCAGTCTAATGTGTGTCTTGTCTCGCGCGAGCGAGGCAAGATAGATATTAGACTTAACAGTTTGCTCTTTTAGTAGGGGTTTGTCTTTTTCTTCTTATTACTCATCGTTGCGCGAAATTCTATCCTTTTGTTTGAAAACGAATCGTCCCTGTACGTGGTTGGTTGTTGCTGACATGCGTCAGTGATGGAGACGTGTCAGGCCTTTCGTGTGCTCGAGGTGCTACAGTTGCCTTTCGTGTCCCCTCACATGCTGTCAGGGACACGTGTCGCGCTCGCGTTGGTCCGTTCCTGCGAGTGGTGGCGCGTGAACTCTGGCAGCAGCTGTAAAGTTTCTTTTCGTGTCTCCTCACACAGTGTCAGGGACACGTGTCGCGCTCGCGTTGGCTTTCACCTGCGAGTGGGGGTGCGTGGAGTCCGATCAGCACCAATTTTTCTCTCTCCTGGGCCTATAAAAGCCAGCCCTTAGAGTTTTTTTATCCTTCATCTTCTTGTTTATTATTCAGAGCTCTTTTCTTTCTTTCATTCTATTCCGATTACGTGTCTTCTGCTTCCAGATTTCTGTTCTTTAGAAGCATCCTTTGTTCGTTGTCACAGTTGTATGTCTGATAGCTCAGACAACACAATCTCCCCCATCCATTGCCGTAGAAAATCGTTAGTAATGTCTACATTGAAGAAGACCGGCAAGGGGAAGAAGGCTGCTGAGGCCTCATCGGAGGAGGTAGGGAGGACCAAGGCCGTGAAGAGGTGGAATGAAATCCCCTGCAAACTGAGGCAGGCTGATCTTGACAGCCTTATCGCCTCTCAGGGTTTTCTCCCTGTGTTTGGCTGCATGTTGCCTGGGGCCGGGCAAACGGCGGCGGACCCGCCTACCGGCTATATATCCCTTTACTGCCATTTTTTCACCCACTGCAACCTTCGTCTCCCGATGACAAGGTTTGTGGGTGCGGTGCTTAGGTTTTATGGGATTCATATATCCCAAGTCCATCCGTTTGGACTCGTGCGCATGACTCACTTTGAGTTCATGTGCAAATCTCAGCGCGAGGAGCCCACCCCTCGGCGCTTTCAGTTTTTTTACAAGCCCAAGATCCAAGATTCTTGGTTCTCATTTGTTCCTCGCAGTCAGAAGGTCAAGTGCTCCACTGTTTCATTCAAGAGCCTTCATGACTGGTCTGAGAGGTTTTTTTACATCAGGGCTGGTGTGATCCCCATCCGCATGACCATGCGCGCGATCTCTTCTGCGCCTGCGGATGTGGGTGTCGTCAAGAACCCAACTGGCGCCTGGGTTAAAAATTTGACCGCCGAACCATCCCCCGCCAAGAAAATTTGCGAGGAGGCGCTGGTGGGGGTTGGTATGAGCAGGAGGTGGGCTGACAGCGCGACTGAGCCCGTGATCCAAGTTGACGGCTTGTGTAAGTTAATTTCATTGCCTTACTTCTGCGCGAATATGATTCTTTTTGCTGATATCATTTGACATGTTTTGTGCAGTCGTCAAGGAGTATGTCCACGCCGCCTATGATGAGCATATGGAGGGTGGCTCCGTCGCGCTGGGCGCTGGGGAGGTTGGCTTCCCCGATCGCTTTGATGACATGTTCATCCCTGTTGATCTGGGATTTGTCTTTGACAGCGATGCGCCTGGTAAGCCTTTGTACTTATGCATTTTCCTTTATAATACCAAATTTGGCTAACATTTCTGTTGCACGTATTGTAGATGCGCTTGAAAACTACGAGCTGGAGCTCGCGGAAGAGGAGGAGGAGGCGCCCCAACTGAAGCGTAAAGCTAAGGGGAAAACTGGCGCAGGGGCCAGTAAGAAACAGAAGAAAGATGTTGCCCCTGTTGCTTAGGATCCTCCTACTCAGGCGGGGGGATTTGAGAAAACCCAGGATTTTCCTCCCAAGTTTTCCTTGTCTTCCCTGCCTCAAAAAGTGGGCAGACCTCCTGTCCACACGAGGTATGGTGCTACTACCTCCTCCCTTCGCGCGGTGGAAAAGGGAAGCGGTGTTGCGCCTTCGACAAGTATACTTTGCTTATCCTTTGGTTATCTTTTACTGTTCTTTGAGCGCGATTCTGATAGAATTACTGATGAATCTTTGCTTACTCAAATGTTTGTAGAGCCGGCGACCTTGGTGGATCAACCTCAAACGCAACAAGATGCCGAGGCTGCACCGGAGGTCGCTTCGAAGTCCCCTGTTTTACCCTCTAAAAAGGGTAGAATGGACTTCATGACGATGTTTGCCTCGCGAACGGAGTTGCGCCAAGGTACGTATTGGGACTTTATTTTTTTTTTCTGACTTTCTTTTAGATCAAGTCATGAACCCTTTCTTGTTGTTGATTTTTTCATAGAAGCCGTAGCTGGCGTACAAGCTGCTGGCGGCACTCCTTGCGCCGGTGCCAGCGTCGTTGGCTCTGCTCCTGCTCCTGCAAGCGATGAATCTCCCCTCATCGGGATTACTAAGGAGCAGGAGGCCGTTTTACGCGCCGATCTGGCGGCGTCGAGACCTCCCTCACCTCCTCCTGCGCACAGCCCTCCTCGCGAGACTGATTTTGATTCTAGGTCGCAGGAGAAAAGGCCTATTTCAGAGGAGGATGAGGAGGTTCATGCTGAAGACTCCGACGGCGGCCGCGCCAGCCCTGCAGCGCCACGAGGTTTCGCGTCGCCGTCTTCTCGTGGGCCTGCCGCTGACTTTTCTGCTTCGTCCCCTCAGGTATAAGTTTGTTTTTGCTCCACTGCGCGAGCTTTCATATTAGTTTTTGATGACTTAGATCATTACTTTGTGTTTGCAGGAAGCCGATCACATCTACCGCCCGAGATGGAACATTACTGAGGACAGCTCATTTCAGTCCATGGGTGTGTGTGAGGACTTCTGGGCTCATTCTGTGCCTCCAGCTGAAAGGAGGTTTCAGGAGGCCCACGCTCGCGATGACTTGCTGAAAGACCATCTGTTTGCTGGGTCGGCTTTCTTTGCTGCCTCCCAAGAGCTTCGTTATGATTACGTAAAGGTACGTGATGCTCTTGCGGAAGCCAAGCAAGAGGCTAAAGTATCTGCTTGGCATCTTTCTGATGCTCGAGAGAGAGCTGAGAAGCTCCAAGCAGAGCTCAGTGAGAACAGGGCAAGTGCCAACACCGCGTTCGTTAAGCGCGGGCATGAGCTCCAGGCTGCGCGGGAGAAGCTTCAGGCAGCCGAGGCGGACGCGTCCAAGTACGCGCGTAGAGTGCGCGACTTGGAGCTGGACTCGGAGGCGCGTGACCAAGCTCTTGTCCAGTCTATAACTGACAAATCATCGCTGGAGAGTGAGGTTGCGCGCCTGAAGAGGGAGCTGGCAGCCGCGCAGGCCGAAAAAGACGAAGCCTTGGCGACGGCAGCGTCTAGCCAGGAAGCACTCGACCTTGCGCGAGCGGAAAAGGAAGAAGCCTTAGCGGCAGCAGCGTCCGACAAAGAGGAGCTGAAACAGACTAAGGAAACTGTTGAGTTATTAAACTCTCAGATTCCTGGCCTCGAGATGACTGTTTCTTCTCTCGCGCAAGATCGCCAATGGCTAGTCTCACAGGGTATGACTCGTTGCGCTTATGCGATGAAATACTCAGACGAGTTTCAAGCCCTGGTGATGGATTGCAACGCTGCCGCGCGCCTGGTGGGTCGAGCTGAAGGGTTTAAGGATGGCTATGAATATGGCATGCTGAAGAAGAACCCATCCGATTACCCTTATCAGAGCGACGTTGCCTGCGCGGACATGGCCGCGATGGGGGAGAAGTATTTAAATACTCCCATTCCCGTCCTTGCGCAGGTATTTAACTTTAATGAGATTGCCTTGACTTATTTTCCAAGTCTTTTTGTACTCATATTTTTCCTTATGATTTGCAGATATCCGCGCTTGCTGACCAGCCCGATCTTGGCGCGCTAAAGAATTTACTTGACGAGTGCGAAGGGGCTGGCGTCGTCGATGATGGCGCGGGGAATGCTGCTCCTGCTAGCGGCTCTGGCGTGGCCAAAGGATCCGCTCCTGACACTGTTGTGCTAGAAGACTCCATTCAGGATGAACAACTTGACTATGGTCAGTTTGGAGATGACGAGGAGCAGGCTGCGCCAGATGCTGAGGGCGGTGATGAGGATTATGAAGAGGCTGACGTCGACGTGGAGACTTGAGAAGCCCTTCATGTTTTTTTATTTTTATTTGTAGTTTGTATCTCATCATCTTGTAAACTTGTAAATTTCAATGCTTTGGAATGAAATTTTGTTTTTCCCTTCTTTGCATCTTGCGCATTCCCTGTTCATCTTTTTATATCGCATGTTTGCTTGTTGAAAATAAGATATGCTTGCACGTTGAAATAAGAACAAGGTTGTAAGGAAATTATTATTCTTAATCCTTGTCATATTGTAAGTGATTTTGCCATATCTTGATTATGTTGACACGTGCCTTGGCGTTTTCATTATTCCTCTTTTGCGCGACGTTATCGCGCATGGAATTCTGAGTTTTTTAGCCTTTACGTGTCAATGTGTTACTCAGATATCCACTACAATTTCATGCGCGACCCCAACCTGAGACCTTAACAACTATGTTTTGGCATTTGCTTTGCCTTAGTTGTGTTTAGGTGTTTTATGGTCAGGCTGCGCAGCATGTAAGATGGATGTTGTGAGTGATTTGAGCTAAGGCTCACATTATTGGGCTAAGGCCCTGAGCTAAGGCTCATATTATTGGGCTAAGGCCCTGACGTTTTAGAGTTAAGACTCGTTAACGCGTTTTTGAGCTTGAAGCTCGCGCATGTATGTTTTACTTCGTTTTATTTTGTTTTGATGTCAATACAATGTTATCATATTGCTCAAAATTAATAAAGGGAAGTGTGAAACATGTATGCAAAAGGTAATAGAATTGGGCTAAGGCCCTGACGTTTTAGAGTTAAGACTCGTTAACGCGTTTGAGCTTGAAGCTCGCGCATGTATGTTTTACTTCGTTTTTATTTCGTTTTGATGTCAATACAATGTTGTCATATTGCTCAAAATTAATAAAGGGAAGTGTGAAACATGTATGCAAAAGGTAATGGAATCCACATTAAGAGAAGATAGCGCGTATCATTATTCATAATGGCTTAAAAAGCCTTGATTACAAACTTGACAATTTTTACATGAAACATTTTCTAAGCTGTGCCGCGTTCCATGCGCGCGGGATCTTCTTTCCATTCAAATCTTTTAAGGCGTATGCGCCTTTTCCCAATTCTTCCAAGACTTGATAAGGTCCCTCCCAATTGGGGGACATTTTTCCCGGGGGTATCGCGCGGCTAGCTTCATTGTTTCGAAGGACAAAATCATTTTTCTTGAAGTGGCATTCTTTCACGCGCTGGTTGTAATATTTTTCCAGTTTTTTCTTGTATTTGGCTTCACTGATGATAGCCGCCTCTCTGCGCCCTTCAAGTAAGTTGAGATTCAACCTTCTTTCTCGCTCGTTATCAATCTTGCTCATCATGAGCACTCTATGGGATGGGCATCCAATTTCTGCTGGGATCATTGCCTCCGTTCCATAGGTTAGGCTGAACGGGGATTCGCCATTGCTGGTTTTGCTTAATGTCCTGTGCGCCCACAGGACATTAGGTAGCTCGTCAACCCAAGAATGGGATTCTCCCTCTAACCTTTTCTTCAGCCCATTTAACAAGCTTTGATTCGCGCGCTCCACTTGGCCATTCCCCTGAGGGTGGTATACCGAAGTGAAGATTTGGTTGATGTGCAATTCCTTGAGCCAGCTTGATATCTTCTTGTCAGTGAATTGTTTGCCATTATCGCTCACAATTTCCATGGGCAAGCCAAAACGGCATATGATGTGGCTCCAGATAAACTGCTTCATCTCTTCGGCTGTGATTTTTGCTAGTGGCTTGGCTTCAACCCATTTTGTAAAATAGTCTACTGCCACTACCAAAAATTTTACTCGCCCTTGCGCTTGCGGTAGGGGGCCCACAATATCGATTGCCCATTTGTGGAAAGGCCATGCGGAGGTCACCGGAATCAGGTTGTTCTTTGGTCGCATGGTGTTTGGCGCATAGCTCTGACACGCTTTGCACTTTTGGATCTCTTTTAAAGCGTCCAAGTACATGCCTGGCCAATAGTAACCTGCGCTCATTGCCTTGGCAACCACCATGCGCGGGCCAGCATGTATTCCACAGATTCCTTCGTGTATCTCTCTGATCACATAACTTGCTTCCTCAGCATCAAGGCATTTCATGAGCGGTCCAAGATAAGAGCGTCGATAAAGTGTACCATCAAGCAGTTCATAGTTTTGCGACTTGTGTCTTATCTTCCTCGCCTGTGCACGATCGTCTGGTACTTTTCCCTTCTTCAAGAATTCCATTATTGGAGTTATCCATGATGAAGGGGTTGTATGAGTTACAAGGACAGACTTCGCTCCCACCGACGGGTTGCTCATTACTTCTACTCTGACATCTTTGCCAAAGTGATCGAAGCTGGTTGATGCCATCTTGCTCAGCGCGTCAGCAGATTTGTTTTCACTGCGCGGAATATGAATGATTCTGAAGCCGTCAAATTGCTCGATGAGCTTTTTCGCCTGCTCTAGATACAGAGGCATGGTGTTCTCCTTGGCATCATAAAGGCCATTGACCTGTGCTGCTACCAAGTATGAATCAACATGGGCCTCCAGCTTTTTAACTCCGAATTTGTGCGCGATGCGCAGGCCAGCCAGCAGGGCTTCATACTCAGCTTCATTGTTGGTGCTCTTGAAGTCCAACTTGATGGCGTAAGTATATTCCTGATTCTCTGGATCCACCAGCTTGAGGCCTGCACCGGATCCTTCGTTGTTTGAAGCTCCGTCGGTGAATAATCTCCACACATTTTCTTCATCATTGGCTCGCGGAGGGTCTACCTCGCGCTGAGCCTCTTCAATTTTTCCTTCGGGGACTTCGGCAACGAAATCAGCCAAGACTTGTCCCTTTATTGCCGGATGGGGCTTATAGGCGATCGTGTGCTCTCCTAATTCCAGCGCCCATTTTGTCAGCCTTCCTGAGAGCGCGGGACGCCGCAAGACTTGCTGGATGTTGTAGCTAGTCAGAACTTCAATGGGATGACCATTGAAATATCTATGAAGCTTGCGCGACGCGTGTGTTAGTGACAAAACTAACTTTTCCATGATGGAGTAGCGCGTCTCAGGATCTGTCAGCACCCGACTCACATAGTATATTGGCGTTTGGATTCCCTTGCGATCCACCAACAATACTGCGCCGATGGCGCGCTCTCCTGCTGATAGGTACAATGTCAAAGTTTCACCAGGAAGTGGAGCTGTGAGCGCGGGCAAATTTATCAAACATTCTTTAATCTCACTGAAAGCTTGCTCGGCCTCAGGAGTCCATTTGAACTGGCTTTTCTTTAAGCAGTTTCTCAATGTATTGACAAATGGGGTAGATTTGCTTGCATGGTTCGCTAGGAACCTGTTGATTGATACCAATCTATCATTCAGCTTCTGAACTTCTTTCATGGTGGATGGCGAGGGCATGTCAAGGATGGCCTCCACCTTTTCTGGGTTCACCTTGAAACCATCCTTGGTGACCATTACACCTAGAAATTTTCCCTCTTGTACGCCGAAAGTGCATTTGCTCGAATTGAGCTTCATGTTAACTTCCTTTAGGCGCCCAAGGGTTTCCTCGATGTCTTTGAGCATCTGTTTTTCCTCCCTGCTTTTGATCACCAAATCATCCACATAGACTTCTAGGTTTCTTCCAATTTGCTCATTGAAAACGGCATCCATAAGTCTTTGGTAGGTGGCGCCCGCATTCTTCAAACCAAAGGGCATTTTTGTGTAACAAAAAACACCCTTGTCAGTTCTGAAGGCGGTCTTGTCCTCATCTTGTGGTGCCATTTGAATCTGGTGATAGCCCTTGTAGGCATCCAGGAAACATTTGAGCTTGAATGGCGCCACGGAGTCCACCTTTGCGTCGATGTTTGGGAGGGGGTAACAATCTTTTGGGCACGCTTTGTTGAGGTCTTTGAAGTCAATGCACATCCTCCACGACCCGTTACTTTTCTTTACCATCACAGGATTGGCTACCCACGTCTGGTATCGTATCGGGCGGATGATGTTTGCGCGCAGTAAATCCTCAACCTGCTCATTCATGGCCCTCGCTTTCTCATCCCCCATGACTCTCTTCTTTTGAGCAATTGGCTCTACAGACTTGAACGTGTTGAGAGAATGTTGTGCCAGGTCTCGCGGAACCCCAGTCATATCGGAGTGTTGCCACGCGAAGACCGACATATATGCTGTGAGCAATCTTTTCATTCTCAACCTCGTGTCGTCTGATATCGTTGCGTCAATTGTGATTTTCTGCTCTGGGAATTTTGGGTTGAGAATCCATTCCTCTGGCGCGTTGTCTGCCATTGGAAGTTTCATTCTCCCCTCCCGCGGAGTACTTGTCACTGCACACAAATGATCCCGGTATACAAAAGTTATACCTGTTGGTGTTGGGAACCCCAACGCGCCGTGCGCTGGCGACAGTATGGCGTTGAATTGGGCAATCGTTTCCCTACCCAAGATCATATTGTGGCATGAAGTGGTGGGCGAGACCAAGAAGTTGACAACTTCGGCTCGCTTGTGTTTCTCATCCCCCATAGTTAGCTCAAATTGTATTTGACCTAGGGGATGAATGATTTCATTTGAAACACCAGAGATTGGTGCATTCACAATTTCAAGCCTTGCTTGGTCTGCCGGATCCAGTTTCCTGAAACATTGCTCATACATGATGTCTGATTCGCTGCCAGTGTCCACCAGGACTTTTGACACTTCATAATGAGCAATGTGTGTAGTGATGACAAGAGGACTGCTGATGGAAGGGCCTCCCCTGATTCTTGGGAAGATGACTTGTTGCTCGCACCAGTCTCCTTGGATTTGCGCGCTTCTCTTTCTTGATATTTGCCCTTGCCTTCCTCCCTCGGCTACACAGATTCTTTTGTACTTTTTGCTGGCTGAGGCTCCTGATTGTTCATTTTCTGGTCTTGAGTTTTTTACCAGGTGAGCCAGCTTGCCTGATTTTACATCTTTTTCAATTGCATCCTTCAAGTGGTGGCATGCGTCAGTGTTGTGTCCTGTGGACTTGTGAAACTCACAGTACTTGCCACTGTCTGATGGTCCCTTGTAGTGTAGTGGCTTGGGGCTTTTGAATTGGACATTCTCCGTGCTTAACACCTGTGAAGGCGTTTTAGTGAGGGGAGTCCATATTCTTGGCAGAGGTCTGTTAGGATCTCTGCCGCCTTCCCTCTTGTCACCCTCCCCGCGACTACGAACGTCTTTTTGGGGCTGGGGTGAGCTTGGTTGCGCCTGCTTTTCTGCGGGAGAAAAACTGGTTGGTTGCAACCTGGACCACACAGAATTCTGTTTGCCCCTTCTTTCGTTGCTGCGCGGTGTCTCAGCTTGATGCGCTCTTTCTCTTGCCCTATCTTGGGCAATTTGTTTTTCATTTCTCGCGAAGACTCGCGATGCTTCCATTAACTTGGCCCACGTGGTGGGCATGCCATCTCTGCTTACGAGAGCTCGTCGGAGTTGATCACTGCGCGCGCCTTGTATAAAGGCCACGCGCAAGAGTTGCTCAGTGATACCTCCGATTGCCAGAGACTCCTGATTGAAACGAGTTATGTAGTCTTCAATCGTTTCATCATTCTTGCGCACGCAGTGCATGATGTCATCAGGGTCGCGCGTGTGTCTGCGCTGCTGTACGAAGTGAGCTTGGAACTTTTCCAATAGTTCCTCAAACCCATCGATCTGCCCAGTTGGCAAGCTTTCAAACCAGACACGCGCCGCGCCCGTGAGGCAGCGAGCAAACATGTGACACCATGTTGGCATCGTCCAGCTTTCTAGGTTTCCAGTGTTGTAAAAACCATGTAAGAAATCGTCTGGATCTGTTGTGCCGTCATATTTGCCCAAACCACTTGGCATCTTGGTTTTGTGCTGAATAGGGGCCTTCGCGATGCGCTCAGTGAACTTTGAATGTTTCACCAAGATGGCTGGCCTGTACGGTGTGGTTACGTCCACTTGCCCTCTAACTGGTGGGTTGTACGGTATGTGCAGATCCAGATCGGCTTTGGCTCCAGGCGCCGTGTTCACGTGCGCGCGGAGCTGTGAGCCTCCTGCATGAGTATCTCGCGTCTTCCTCATGCTGTGCACTTCTTCATCACTGAACTCAGTGTGTGCAGTTTGAACAGAGTGACCATCTTCCGGCGCGCGCGCCCTTTTTGTTCCATGAACGTTTTGCTTGTCAAACGCTAGCCTTTGTGTTAAGTCGGCTGACTTTTTGTGTTTAACCATCTCATTGTACTTGTCCATTAGACGTCGTTGCTCGTTTATGAGCCATTCTTTGGGATCATTGGTTTCATCTTCTAGACCCATTGGTCCCTTTTGTTTCGCGCCGGCAAGATTTTGTAACGTGAGATCGTCTGGAGGAGTTTCAGTCTGGTCATGAGGAGTTGTGATGAAGGGACGGTTACTGGTGGTGCGCGTAGAATCACGCGGCACCCTCAGAAACTGTTGTCCCACATTAACATCCTCACGTTCAATATCCTCCAGAACTTGATCAACGTTACGAACGCCAGAAACCATGGTGTAAATTTGTTTTTTATAGAGATCTGATGAGATCTTGTTGCCGTTGTAACAGTGGATGGCGCCAATGAAGAGACGTGGATCGACTCACTGGTAGACGATCTACTTTCCTCGGGTGTGATTATGCTATTTCACCGATGGTTCTCTTGGATCTGGGTTCTTCCATCTACAAAATGAACAGCACCGTAAACTTACCCCTCAGAAAGGGACATAGAGGTCCTCTTTGGGGTAACCCTCCGGTGTGAGAATAAGTATTTGTAGGAGAAGATAATATTATGAGAGTAAGGAAATGGGATGTATTGCTTAATAGCTGAATACTCTGTAATTGGATGTTATTGTGTGTTATGATGTCTCTCCTTGTGGAGTTGATGCTGTATTTATAGTGCTAGGGTTTCCAATGATTGGGCTCAGACCCAATTAGGGCTTTGTGGGCCTCTTCCAGTTGCTTCGCGCCACGTGTCCTTTGGGACACCTGGTGCTTTCTCATTGGTTATAATCACGTGGTAGCACATGGGTTTTGCTGAGTTGTCCACCTTTCATTGGCAGCTGTCAACATCAGCATATTCTTATTCCTTAAAAAGATACCTTCTGGAAGGTTGTCTGACGTGCACAATCAAGGTTGCCCTAATCCTGATTTGGATAAGGGCGAGGTTGATTATGTGCATGTGTGATATGCGCCTATCCTGAGGATGCGCTAGGTATTCTCTTTATTCTCACGCGCAGATGTTTCATGCGCAAATGTGATATGCACGAGCATGTGATATGCGCAGCGCGCGGATGCGCCACGCGCATATGTGATATGCGTGAGCATATGTGATGCGTGAGCATCTGTGGTGCCTGAGCATATGTGATGCCTGAGCATATGTGATATGCGTGAGCATATGTGATATGCGCCATGCGCATAGGTTTTGGCTTTGTGCCTTCATAAAGTCTTGATTTCAAGCCTCTTGTCTATATCTTGTGGGTTGACCCGCCTCGTTCGTTGTTGAGGCGGGTACATACCTCTTCACATTTGAAGGTGATTAGCTGTTGCATTCTTCATTGAGTGTAAGATGTCGTCTTTCATACGCAAAAGCCTGAATAGCACAACAACTGTGAAGCAGGAGGTATTTAATAAAGCTCATCAAGTATCAAACAAAGTTTCCCCCCCACCCCCACAACCCTGGGTTGGGTTGGGTGGGTGGGGGGCCCTCAAACCTAGTTAAAAAAATAATCTCGTTTCAATGGTGTATTCGATTTTTTAAAATCTTATATTTTAAAAGTTATAGAAAAAAACTAAGTGTGAGTAAAATTAATTATAATAATTAATTAATAAAAGAAACAAAATTTTAAACTTGGCATTAGACGTATTTCAAAAACAAATGGTTGTTCTCAAAAGTTGTCGGAGTCGACTGGTTTGGTTTAAAACTTATCTGGGCTGACGGTTTTTGTCAAAAAGTTGTCTAAGCTGAATGGTTATGACTCAAACAAAACCCGTCGGCAAAGACAGATTTGGTTCAAAATTTGTCTCCAGCAACTATTTTGGATGGACATTTATTGAATCTGAAAAAAAAAAGACTATTATAAAAATCTCTCCCTAAACAGACTGTTTTGAATAATTTTCTTCCTAAAAAAAACATTGGAAGTTTCTAACAACACGTGCTCAAAAGTCAAATGCATTTCCTAATCACCATCTTCTAGCTTTATCTAATACAATATCTACCGTGAAAGAATCATGACTTTAGTTTAGAGAAGAACATCTAAAGCTTTTTAGGAACTAAAAGTAAAAAAAAATAAAACATAAAATTGAAATGCAAATATAAT
The DNA here is from genome assembly GCF_021521415.1 of Bidens hawaiensis. Lineage (NCBI taxonomy): Eukaryota > Viridiplantae > Streptophyta > Magnoliopsida > Asterales > Asteraceae > Bidens > Bidens hawaiensis. Next base: position 13,601 of record NW_027505311.1, on the reverse strand, counting down.
ATATGTCTAAATTTCTGACTCGCATTAAATTTTTATTGTTATTTACAAAGACATTAAACTAGTACAAACACAATAACATCATTTAATCTAATCAATTTAAAAAAGCTAGATCAACATTACTTAATTTCTCTACGTCTTTCCCTTGATCCATAATAGGAAACTACAATCCCTACACGTACCAACCACTTCTATTCCAAGAGTCTAAGGTCGACTCACCAACTGAAGAGGTATGTACCCGCCTCAACACCGAGCAAGGCGGGTCAACCCACAAGATATAGACAAGAGGCTTGAAATCAAGACATTACGAAGGCACAAAGCCAAAACCTATGCGCATGGCGCATATCACATGCTCAGGCATCATATGCCCAGGCACCACACATGCTCAGGCATCATATGCCCAGGCACCACAGATGCTCAGGCATCACATATGCTCACGCATCACATATGCTCACGCATCACATATGCTCACGCATATCACATATGCGCGTGGCGCATCCGCGCGTGGCGCATGTCACATGCTTGTGCATATCACATCTGCGCATGAAACATCTGCGCGTGAGAATAAAGAGAAGACCTCGCGCATCCTCAGGATAGGCGCATATCACACATGCACATAATCAACCTCGTCCTTATCCAAATCAGGATTAGGGCAACCTTGATTGTGCACGTCAGACAACCTTCCAGAAGGTATCTTTTAAAGGAATAAGAATATGCTGATGTTGACAGCTGCCAAATGAAAGGTGGACAACTCAGCATAACACATGTGCTACCACGTGATTACAACCAATGAGAAAGCACCAGGTGTCCCAGAGGACACGTGGCGCAGAGCAATTGGAGGAGGCCAACAAGGCTGAGCCCAATCAGTGGAAACCCTAGCACTATAAATACAGCATCAACTCCACAAGGAGAGACACTCAATCACATTCAATCACATTCAATCATATTCAATCACATTCAATCATATTCCATTACATTCACTCACAGACAGTTACAGTCAGTAACACACTCAATCATAGCAAATTACAGAGTATTCAGCAATTAAGCAATACTCTCCAGATTTCCTTACTCTGATAACATTATCTTCTCCTACGAATACTTATTCTCACACCGGAGGGTTACCCCAAAGAGGACCCCTCTGTCCCTTTCTGAGGGGTAAGTTGACGGTGCTGTTCATTTTGTAGGTGGAAGAGCCCAGATCCAAGAAAACCATCGGTGAAGAAGCATAATCATACCCGAGGAAAGTAGATCGTCTACCAGTGAGTCGATCCACGTCTCTTCATTGCGCATCAACCAAATTTTCACTTCAGTTTATCACCCTCAGGGGAATGGACAAGTGGAACGCGCGAACCAAAGCTTGTTAAATGGGCTGAAGAAAAGGTTGGAGGGAGAATCCCATTCTTAGGTCGAAGAGCTACCTAATGTCCTGTGGGCACACAGGACATTAAGCAAAACCAGCAATGGCGAATCCCCGTTCAGCCTAACCTATGGAACAGAGGCAATGATTCCAGCAGAAGTTGGATGCCCATCCCATAGAGTGCTCATGATGAGCAAGATTGATAACGAGCGCGAAAGAAGGTTGGATCTCAACTTACTTGAAGGGCGCAGAGAGGCGGCTATCATCAGTGAAGCCAAATACAAGAAAAAACTGGAAAAATATTACAACCAGCGCGTGAAAGAATGCCACTTCAAGAAAAATGATTTTGTCCTCCGAAACAATGAAGCAAGCCGCGCGATACCCCCGGGAAAAATGTCCCCCAATTGGGAGGGACCTTATCAAGTCTCGGAAGAATTGGGAAAGGGCGCATACGCTTTAAAAGATTTGAATGGAAAGAAGATCCCGCGCGCATGGAACGCGGCACAGCTTAGAAAATGTTTCATGTAAAAATGTCAAGTTTGTAATCAAGGCTTTTTAAGCCATTATGAATAATGATACGCGCTATCTTCTCTTAATGTGGATTCTATTACCTTTTGCATACATGTTTCACACTTCCCTTTATTAGTTTTGAGCAATATGACAACATTGTATTGACATTAAAACGAAATAAAAACGAAGTAAAACATACATGCGCGAGCTTCAAGCTCAAACGCGTTAACGAGTCTTAACTCTAAAACGTCAGGGCCTTAGCCCAATTCTATTACCTTTTGCATACATGTTTCACACTTCTCTTTATTAATTTTGAGCAATATGACAACATGGTATTGACATCAAAACAAAATAAAACGAAGTAAAACATACATGCGCGAGCTTCAAGCTCAAACGCGTTAATGAGTCTTAACTCTAAAACGCCAGGGCCTTAGCCCAATAATGTGAGCCTTAGCTCAAATCACTCACAACATCCCTCTTACATGCTGCGCAGCTTGACCATAAAACACCTAAACACAACTAAGGCAAAGCAAATGCTAAAACATAGTTGTTAAGGTCTCAGGTTGGGGTCGCGCATGAAATTGTAGTGGATATCTGAGTAACACATTGACGCGTAAAGGCTAAAAAACTCATAATTCCATAAATGCGCGATAACGTCGCGCAAAAGAGGAATAATGAAAGCGCCAAGACACGTGTCAACATAATCAAGATATGGCAAAATCACTTACAATATGACAAGGGTTAAGTATAATAAATTCCTTACAACCTTGTTCTTATTCCAACGTGCAAGCATATCTTATATTCAACAAGCAAACATTCAATATAAAGAGATGAATGGGGAATGCGCAAGATGCGAAGAAGGGAAAACAGAATTTCATTCCAAAACATTGAAATTTACAAGTTTACAAGATGAGATACAAACTACAAATAAAAAAAAAAAAAAAAAAAAAAACATGAAGGGCTTCTCAAGTCTCCACGTTGACGTCAGCCTCTTCATCATCCTCATCATCGCCCTCAGCATCTGGTGCAGCCTGCTCCTCATCATCTCCAAACTGACCATAGTCAAGTTGTTCATCTTGAATGGAGTCTTCTAGCACAACAGTGTCAGGAGCGGATCCTTTGGCCACGCCAGAGCCGCTTGCAGGAGCAGAAGTCCCCGCGCCATCATCGCCGCCACCAGCCCCTTCGCACTCGTCAAGTAATTTCTTTAGCGCGCCGAGGTCGGGCTGGTCAGCAAGCGCGGATATCTGCAAATCATAAGCAAAAATATGAGTACAAAAAGACTTAGAAAATAAGTCAAGGAATCTCATTAAGGTTAAAATACCTGCGCAAGGATGGGAATGGGAGTATTCATATACCTCTCCCCCATCGCGGCCATGTCCGCGCAGGCAACGTCGCTCTGATAAGGGTACTCGGATGGGTTCTTCTTCAACATGCCATATTCATAGCCATCCGTAAACCCTTCAGCTCGACCCACCAAGCGCGCGGCAGCGTTGCAGTTCATCACAAGGACCTGAAACTCGTCTGAGTATTTCATCGCGAAAGCACAACGAGTCATGCCCTGTGAGATTAGCCATTGGCGATCCTGCGCGAGGCCAGCAACAGACGTCTCGAGGGCAGGAACCTGAGAGTTTAATAACTCAACAGTTTCCTTAGCCTTTTTCAGCTCCTCTTTGTCGGACGCTGCTGCCGCCAAGGTTTCTTCTTTTTCCGCCCGCGCAGCATCAAGTGCTTCCTGGCTAGACGCTGCCGTCGCCAAGGCTTCATCTTTATCGGCCTGCGCGGCCGCCAGCTCCTTCTTCAGGCGCGCAACCTCACTCTCCAGTGATGATTTTTCAGTGATAGACTGGACGAGAGCTTGGTCACGCGCCTCCGCCTCCAGCTCCAAGTCGCGCGCTCTGCGCGCGTACTTGGCCGCGTCCGCCTCCGCCGCCTGCAGCTTCTCCCGCGCAGCCTGAAGCTCATGACCGCGCTTCACAAAGGCGCTGTTGGCACTCGCTCTGTTCTCACTGAGCTCTGCTTGGAGCTTCTCAGCTCTCTCGCGAGCATCAGAAAGATGCCAAGCAGACACCTTAGCCTCTTGCTTGGCTTCCGCAAGAGCATCACGTACTTTTACGTAATCAGAGCGAAGCTCTTGGGAGGCAGCAAAGAAGGCCGACCCAGCAAACATATGATCGTTGAGCAGGTCGTCGAGAGCGCGGTCCTCCTGGAACCTCCTTTCAGATGGAGGCACAGCATGAGCCCAGAATTCCGCACACACACCCATGGACTGAAAGGTGCTGTCTTCAGTTATATTCCATCTCGGGCGGTAAATGTGATCGGCTTCCTGCAAAAGCAAAGTAATTGTCTAAGTTATCAAAACACTAAGATGGAAGTCCGCGTAGCGGAACAAAAAATAACCTATACCTGCGGGGATGAAGCAGAAAAGTCAGCGCCAGCCCCACGAGAAGGCTCCGCCGCGAAACTTCGTGGCGCTGCAGGGCTGGCGCGGGCGCCATCGGAGTCTTCAACTTCAAACTCCTCATCCTCCTCTGAAATAGGCCTCTTCTCCTGCGACCTAGAATCAAAATCGGTCTCGCGAGGAGGGCTGTGCGCAGGAGGAGGTGAGGGAGGTCTCGACGCCGCCAGGTCGGCGCGCAAAACGGCCTCCTGCTCCTTAGTAATCCCGATGAGGGGAGATTCATCGCTTGCAGGAGCAGGAGCAGAGCCAACGGCGCTGGCACCGGCGCCAGGAGTGCCGCCAGCAGCTTGTACGCCAGCTACAGCTTCTATGAAAAAATCAACAAAAAGAAATGGTTCATGACTTGGTCTAAAAGAAAGTCAGAAAATAAGAGCGCAATACGTACCTTGGCGCAACTCCGTTCGCGAAGCAAACATCGCCATGAAGTCCATTCTACCCTTCTTTGAGGGTAAAACAGGGGACTTCGAAGCGACCTCCGGCGCAGCCTCGGCATCTTGTTGCGCTGTCGCCGGCTCTACAAACATTTGAGTGAGCAAAGATTCATTAGTAATTCTATCACAATCGCGCTCATAGAACCATAAAAGATAAGCAAAGTATACCTGTCGAAGGCGCAACACCGCTTCCCTTTTCCGCCGCGCGAAGGGAGGAGGTAGTGGCACCATACCTCAGGTGGACAGGAGGTCTGCCCACTTTTTGAGGCAGGGAAGACAAGGAAACCTTGGTGGTAAACTCCTGGGTTTTCCCAAATCCCCCCGCCTGAGTAGGAGGATCCTGAACAACAGGGGCAACATCTTTCTTCTGTTTCTTACTGGCCCCTGCGCCAGTTTTCCCCTTAGCTTTACGCTTTAGTTGGGGCGCCTCCTCCTCCTCCTCTTCCGCGAGCTCCAGCTCGTAATTTTCGAGCGCATCTACAATACACGCAACAGAAGTGTTAGCAAAATTTGGTATTATAAGGGAAAATGCATAACTACAAAGGCTTACCAGGCGCATCGCTGTCGAAGACAAATCCCAGATCAACAGGGATGAACATGTCATCAAAGCGATCAGGGAAACCAACCTCCCCAGCGCCGAGCGCGACGGAGCCACCCTCCATATGCTCATCATATGCGGCGTGGATATACTCCTTGGTGACTGCACAAAACAAGTCAAATGATATCAGCAAAAAGAATTATATTCGCGCAGAAAAAAAGCAATGAGATAAACTTACACAAGCCGTCGACTTGGATAACGGGCTCAAGCGCGCTGTCCGCCCACCTCTTGCTCATACCAACCCCCACCAGCGCCTCCTCACAAATGTTCTTGGCGGGGGATGGTTCAGCGGTCAACTTATTAACCAGGCGCCAGTTGGGTTCTTGAGGACACCCACATCCGCAGGCGCAGAAGTGATCGCACGCATGGTCATACGGATGGGGATCACGCCAGCCCTGATATAAAAAAACCTCTCAGACCAGTCATGAAGGCTCTTGAATGAAACAGTGGAGCACTTCACCTTCTGACTGCGAGGAATGAAGGAGAACCAAGAATCTTGGATCTTGGGCTTATAAAAAAATTGAAAGCGCCGAGGGGTGGGCTCCTCGAACTGGGATTTGCACATGAACTCAAAGTGAGTCATGCGCACAAGTCCAAACGGATGGACTTGGGATATATGAATCCCATAAAATTTAAGCAGTGCACCCACAAACCTTGTCATCGGGAGACGAAGGTTGCAGTGGGTGAAAAAATGGCTATAAAGGGATATATAGCCGGTGGGCGGGTCCGCCGCCGTTTGCCCGGCCCCAGGCAACATGCAGCCAAACACAGGGAGAAACCCCTGAGAGGCGATAAGGCTGTCAAGATCAGCCTGCCTCAGTTTGCAGGGGATTTCATTCCACCTCTTCACGGCTTTGGTCCTCCCTACCTCCTCCGATGAGACCTCAGCAGCCTTCTTCCCCTTGCCGGTCTTCTTCAATGTAGACATTACTAATGATTTTCTACGGCAATGGATGGGGGAGATTGTGTTGTCTGAGCTATCAGACATACAACTGTGACAACGAACGAAGGTTGTTTCTGAGTAACAGATATTTGGGAAGCAGAACAAAGGTAATCAGAAGACAAAGAAAGAAAAGCTCTGAATAATAAACAAGAAGATGAAGGATAAAAAAACTCTAAGGGCTGGCTTTTATAGGCCCAGGAGAGAGAAAAATTGGTGCTGATCGGACTTCACGCGCCCCCACTCGCAGGTGTAAGCCAACGGAAGCGCGACACGTGTCAATCACACTGTATGAGGGGACACGAAAAGAAATAATACAGCTGTTGCCAGAGTTCACGCGCCACCACTCGCAGGAATGACCAATGCGAGCGCGACACGTGTTCCTGACACTCTGTGAGGGGACACGAAAGGCAACTGTAGCACCTCGAGCACACGAAAGGTCTGACACGTCTCCATCATGTACATAGACGATTCGTTTTCAACCAAAAGGATAGAATTCCGCGCAATGACGAGTAATAAGAAGAAAAAGACAAACCCCTACTAAAAGAGCAAACTGTTAAGTCTAACATCTATCTTGCCTCGCTCGCGCGAGACAAGACACACATTAGACTGGGGGGGCTTGAAGAGGTATGTACCCGCCTCAACACCGAGCAAGGCGGGTCAACCCACAAGATATAGACAAGAGGCTTGAAATCAAGACATTACGAAGGCACAAAGCCAAAACCTATGCGCATGGCGCATATCACATGCTCAGGCATCATATGCCCAGGCACCACACATGCTCAGGCATCATATGCCCAGGCACCACAGATGCTCAGGCATCACATATGCTCACGCATCACATATGCTCACGCATCACATATGCTCACGCATATCACATATGCGCGTGGCGCATCCGCGCGTGGCGCATCCGCGCGTGCTTGTGCATATCACATCTGCGCATGAAACATCTGCGCGTGAGAATAAAGAGAAGACCTCGCGCATCCTCAGGATAGGCGCATATCACACATGCACATAATCAACCTCGTCCTTATCCAAATAAGGATTAGGGCAACCTTGATTGTGCACGTCAGACAACCTTCCAGAAGGTATCTTTTAAAGGAATAAGAATATGCTGATGTTGACAGCTGCCAAATGAAAGGTGGACAACTCAGCATAACACATGTGCTACCACGTGATTACAACCAATGAGAAAGCACCAGGTGTCCCAGAGGACACGTGGCGCAGAGCAATTGGAAGAGGCCAACAAGGCTGAGCCCAATCAGTGGAAACCCTAGCACTATAAATACAGCATCAACTCCACAAGGAGAGACACTCAATCACATTCAATCACATTCAATCATATTCAATCACATTCAATCATATTCCATTACATTCACTCACAGACAGTTACAGTCAGTAACACACTCAATCATAGCAAATTACAGAGTATTCAGCAATTAAGCAATACTCTCCAGATTTCCTTACTCTGATAACATTATCTTCTCCTACGAATACTTATTCTCACACCGGAGGGTTACCCCAAAGAGGACCCCTCTGTCCCTTTCTGAGGGGTAAGTTGACGGTGCTGTTCATTTTGTAGGTGGAAGAGCCCAGATCCAAGAAAACCATCGGTGAAGAAGCATAATCATACCCGAGGAAAGTAGATCGTCTACCAGTGAGTCGATCCACGTCTCTTCACCAACCTTATCATCATCATCTCCTTGCTATCCTATTTAAGTTTAACCTCCTTACTCCGATAATGTATAATTGTATATTAATAATTATCTTCCATGAATGGCTTCATCAACAGAAATCGCCCATGACTTCCCACCATTCATACGCGTATACACGGACGGCCGGGTCGAACGTTTCACCGCCATCCCACACCTACCACCTCTCACCGATCCCGTTACCGGTGTTCAATCCAAAGACGTCATCTCACAGGACTTGCATATCATATCCCGAATCTTCCTCCCAAAAATTAACCATGCACATGCAGACCCACCACAAAAGCTTCCTCTCATCATCTACATCCACGGAGGCGCATTTTGCACCGGATCACCACTAAACATCTACACACAAAGGTTCCTCACGCCATTAGTCTCCCAAACGCCAGCTCTCGCCATCGCAATCGGCTATAGGCTCGCCCCAGAGCACCCTCTCCCAGCAGCCTATGATGACTGCTGGGCCGCGTTCAAGTGGATCGCATTCCACCTGTCCGGGGCAGGCACCGACCCGTGGATTAATGGATACGTTGACACGAGTCGGGTTTTCTTGGCGGGTGAGAGTGCTGGGGCGACCTTGGCTCATTATCTGGCGGTTCAAACCGGGATTAATTACACTGGCTTGGGTCTCCGTGGGTTGATGATATTGCACCCGTTTTTCACTCAAGAAGTGCCGGATGAGTTGACCAAGTACTTGTACCCGGGTAGTTCGGGGTCGGATGATGACACGAAACTTAACCCGCGTTACGATCCGGATTTGGAGAAACTGTCTAGCTCGAGGGTGTTGGTGGTGGTTGCGGAAAATGATTATTTGAGGCCAAGAGGTGTGGAGTATTATGAGACGTTGAAAAGTAGTAAGTGGGATGGGATGATTGAGCTTGTGGAGAATGAAGATGAAGACCATATCTTTTATTTGTTGAATCCGTCACGTCAAACGGCCAAGGCTTTATTTCAACTACTAATTTCTTTTATCAATCAAGATTGAAAGATATCTTATTATTCTCTAGCTGTCTACTTGTTTACAATAAATTTATGATTTTACCGTCCATCTTAATTGTACGTTGTGCTTGTAATCTCTAGCGTGTTATTTGGTATATATAATTAACAATCTCCCATTTTACGAGCTATTATCTCATACCAAACATAACAATAAGTCAGGAAAAAAACGGGTGGCTCGAAGCCGGGTAATACGTTAAAACAGGTTAGGGTTAGACTAGGCTTGAGTCAAAAATGATTTTATATATAATAGCACACCCGAAAATATCACACTACAATTATATAACAAAATATATTACGTCTCTAGTCTGTATCTATGTCTATATCTATATTTGTATCTACTATACAAACCATCTCTTTAGAAGATGAAACTTTTTATTAAATTTTAAGACGATTTACAAAAGCTTTTATGTGCTTGTAGAAATAATTTATGCAACTTGTGTATAATACATCTATATATGTCTATATCTATTGCATCATAAACCATCTCTTTAATTAGAAGATGATAATTTCATTAAATTTTATGACTATTTACAAAAGCTTTTGTGTGTTATAGTACAAATATTTTATGCACCCTGCGTATGATACAGTTGAATAAGTTGATAGGGTCAAACTGATAATCGTACTAATTGGTTAGTTAATATGAATGTTACAAATTGATTCTTTGATCTTCAATTAATGAATATAAATTAGTTATTTAATATGAATGTTACAAATTGATTCTAGGATTGATGAGTATTTGCAAATCAAGAATAATCCAAGTTACAAACTGATAAAACACGTTTTGGTCTGTCGATTTTGACATACAACAAATGTTAAAAGTAACTGAAGTTATAAGGGATATCAGATTGCTTTTGCTTGATATTATATCGGATCACTTGTAGGTTAGGATATTTTCAGTATTAAAAATCAAATTTTGAAAGAAATTATCAAGTAAAGAACAATATTTTCAGTATTAAGAATCAAATTGTTGAAAGGAATTATCAAGTAAAGTAAAAGAATCATTTGTACGGGTCAAAGTTAATTTGAGCTATCCACTCTTAGTGCAACAAGTTGTTACTTAGTGTCGGGTGTGTCATTTGAACTAAATGACAAGAAATATTTGTTCTATGTGTCACATCCCCTTCTGAGGGCTAGGAGCATGACCCATAAGTTGGTATCGTGATTGTAAATAAATCAGAGTTACGTTTAATTGCGGAAGACTTATAAACTTTAGGATCGAAAATGTAATATTTATATTTACAATCAAAAGACGAGATTATAAATACACCCGTTAAGTTGTACAAAAGATTACTTGTTTATGTTTTACAAACCACCATATATTTAAGTTTACAAATAAAATCCGAGCCATCGGATATCATAGAACTTCCTCATTCCAAGTTCTAACTTTGTTCACCTGCAAAATGTAATAAAATAAGTCAGCAACGAATGCTGGTGAACACGCTGACGTAAAAATACTTTCTTTTACTTTATTACCCCTCAAGACTACGCCTGCCTCGGCCCAACGTGGCTTAGGAATAACAAAGTCAAATAACACATTATAAACTAGAGCCTCTACACTTGGTCACCTCACAAACACCGCAGCGTTTGACTTCATTAAGTACCCATAAATATACACATACGGTCTTACTCTCTGCAGGAGAGCGTCCTACGACCAAGGGTGGTGCGATCATGCCCATACATCGCATAGTACCACCTATGTAAGGATCCAGACATATGTATACCACAGCCTGAGGGCTAGGTTCATACCCATAGTTATAACGGTTTTAGGAACACATAGTCCCTTGTAAACAATTTCATATAACAAGTTTGACTCTTTTGAAAACAAGTTTAAACGTTTGGGGGCGTATTCACCTTATCTCTTTAGGATCGGCTTCACTCACCGTCCAAGGGTCTTTCCCTTTCTTTTATCTCGAACCTATAGTTACGAGTATAAATATTTGTTAGTCGGATACCCGATCCGGCTTAAGACCTTTAGTCTTATATCTCAATCTTCGATTGAACCTTTAGTTTAATTCTTATTTACTTGAAAACCTCTTGTTTAAAAGTAAATTATAAACCTTTAGTTTATATGAAAACCCGACGTTTCTTCTTCTCCAAGAAACGTAATCTTTTCTTTTATTATTTAAGAATACTCTTTATTCATTAAATAATATTTTCATAACAAAGAATATAATCATATATACTTACACACATATATATGTTATCACTATATTCATCGATCATACTTTCATTCATTTCTTTGTTATGTTTTCTTTTCTTTTATCGAGGCATCGAGTATAATCTCAACTTAAGACTTAAGCCTTGAATATAATATTCAATTATATTGAATTCATTAGTACGCCTAACCTTAGTGGCTTACCGAAATCCTAGGGACTTGAGCAGCACTCTGATGCCGCTTTACTTCTCGATCGTCAAATGAGTACACCAAACTTCAATACTCGTTGACACGCTTATCGAGATTCATTGACATTTCAACAATGTGACAACTGCCCAATCCGACCCGACCCAGGTACCCGTTTTCGAATCCGATTCTTTTTATGATTTAAAATTTGATTATTAATCTTTGTAAATTTAACATTAAATAAATCATATATATATTTTTATATTACTTACTAATAATAATAATTTTTTTTTTCCGCCGACCCGTCTCTTTCTTCCTTCTCTCCGCCGTCCCGCCTCCCTTTTTCTCTCTTGTCGCCGTCCCGCCCCTCTGAACCCCTTTTTCTCTTAACTCTTTGCTTGTCCTTTGGTTTTTCCCGCCTAAGGATGTCTGCGCAGCTCCACGCGCCAGACTCCATACAAGGAAGCCTGCGTGAAGACCAACTGTTCCTGCGATACGCGAGGCGAACTGATCCCGCAGCGCGCTAAGAATGGTAGTTCTTCCCGCGGCGCGCTAAGGATTATAGTTCTTCCCGCGGCGCGCTAAGGATTATAGTTCTTCTCGCGGCGCGCTAAGGATTGTAGTTCTTCCCGCGACGCGCTAAGGATTGTAGTTCTTCCCGCGGCGCGCTAAGGATTGTTCTCTGTCTGCCTTCGCCCTCGCGCGCGCTCGAGCCTTCTCGCGCTAGACCTTAAGTCTTTTCTTCTGTTAAGTCAGACTGTATGCTTTTGAAATATCTTATCTTTTGTATGAGCACTGTAGGTCAGTTCCGACATCTGTCCGAAAAGCCACTTTCGGCGCAGCATGCGCACCAATCCTATTGGTTGACAGAAAAAGCGACTGACATAATCTTTTGAAATCTTCTTTTGCATGTCTTGAACAGTGCTTTATCTGACACCTCCTATGCTTTGATCTGTAACCTGTCAGCTTTTCCCCATCCCCTGCAGCTGCCGGCATATCTTTTGATATCTTTTGCTTTTGGTTTCTTGTGCTTTTTAATATCTTTTGCTTGATTTGATATGATCTTTTTCCCCAATTCAAGGGATGTGTTCCCTAGGGTTTTTCCTATAAATTAAGCTAATTTCTTGTTTATTAACACTACACACACTACACTTAAACACTCCCCAAATCTCTCTCCCTTTGCTCTCTGCCGTAGTTCCTCAGCAACACCACTCCTCTCTTTGCCTCCGTCTTCTCTTCTGTTCTGCCCAGAATCTCGGTAAATATAAATATATATATATTGTTTCAATTTGTTTAACTAACAAAAATCGATACTTACTGCATATATTCAAGACATAAAAACCAATCGTTAAACCAATAACCTCTTATTTATAGGTTAACTTGTGCTTGTTTAAAAATTGGATTCTTGCATTATCTTTCAACGCACCGTTTACAAGTGAGTAATCTCGTACTTAATCCCCTTTTATTTTTAACGTTTTGGGATGTTCATGTGTTCGTACAACTTGAGTCTTAAACTTGTTTATGAAATTTATGTGCGCAAAACCCCATGTGTTATGGACGTTTACTTGGCTGTTTATTTGTATGTGTGAATCATTAACCGCTTTGTTCGGCCTATTCCGAAGTTTTCATGGATCCATTAGATGAACACGGGAGACCTATCGTTTACGGTTTTCTTGTTTTGTTTACACATGCACGTATGATTATTTGTTTTTGTGCTCGATTGGGAGCACGGATTGAACTATGAGCTATGATCTATTTAGGCTTGATCACAATCTGATTACACCCTATGTTAAACCCCAGATTAGCACATGTTGCGCGCAGTGTTTGTTATTATCTATTTATATCTATTAAACTTGATTTCTCACCGACACGCAAGTGTTGACGTTTTATTTTAACACATGTTCAGGTTTGCTGTAGCTGCTTTTGGGAATCTCAAGGACACGTAGGATGTTTTCTTTTTCTTTGGACCTAGATTAAAATGTAACAAGACAAATTATGTTATTTGAATATTTTGAGTTATGATATGATTTATGTTACTTTACGATTTGTGTTCTGCGCGTGCACAATGAAAATGTATTTATTAAATATTGACACCCAAATAGTGTCACGAGTAATGAAACAATACGTGGCGCCCCGATGTATAATCCGCCATCGGTCGGGGTGTTACAGATTGGTATCAGAGCTCCGTGACTTTAGGATTAGGTGGTTAGACGTAACGACCTAGAATACCTAAGAGTCCCTTCTCGCGCATGAGAAAAATC